>NW_022196898.1:66978131-67012796 GCF_008632895.1 Mastomys coucha | reverse complement strand
GTGAAGGTTCTGTGCCCCAGTGTGGGGGAATGCCAGGGCCAATAAGCAGGAGAGGGTGGGATGGCAGGAATGGGGAGTGGGGAGGCAGCTGGGGTTTGTTTTTTTGTTTTTGTTTGTTTCTTTGTTTTTTAGAGGGGAAACTGGGAAGGGAGAAATTTACATGTAAATAAAAAATATCTAATAAAAAATAAATAAATAAAAAGAAGAAAATGTTTCTTGGGCTGGGCGGTGGTGGTACATGCATTTAATCCCAGCACTTGGGCAGGAGAGGCAGGTGGATTTCTGAGTTCGAGGCCAGCCTGGTATACAGAGTGAATTCCAGGACAGCCAGGGCTATACAGAGAAATCCTGTCTCCAAAAACCAAAAACCAAAAACCAAAACAAAACAAAACAAAATGTTTCTTGGAAAGTTTGTATTTTTCAAAAGTTTTAGTGCAGATTAAAAGTTAAAATAATTTTGACTACAAGAAGAATTCAAGACAACTTGTGTGGAATATGTTCTTCATTTGTATACTCTCTGGAATTGCTTAGTGTGCTAATATTCGATTTAAAAAAAAATAAAGAACATATCACTCCATTTCCTGTAAGTTTCCACTTCTTGACATTGTACAGTTCTTGGGCATAATTACTTTGAGTCTCTAGAGTAAGATCAGCAAGCAACTAATGACAGATTCCTGGTGGAAGCAGATAGAAGGGGACAATGAGCCCACAGCAGATCTGATGATCTCCACGGGGAATATGGTGTTCTCTATATTACATAAAACTCCACAGTCAAAGCATGCTAATTTGAATGAATTGTGTGAAGAGTTCTTCTGAACTGGTGCAAAGCCTGAATTATAGATCCATGGGAAAGAACAGCAAACTCAGGTACATCTGCTGAAAGGGACTGCTAACAAACATTCATTTCAAAAAGCAAATTTATTGTTGGTTTTCATATTTTGATAGCATACTTGAAGGCTGTTAATTATCTTAAGTAGGTTAAACAGTTTCTTGAAATGCATTTATACTAATAACTTGTTTAATATAGTAGGGCTTCTTATGGCATAATGGTGGATAGACTATAGTCCTGAGTGACTTAGCATCTTGCATTTTTAATTACTCAAGGCTAAAATTTATGGTTGCAATTCTTCATTATTAGTACTTGAATATCTTGTCTCAAGCCTTTCCAGTTTTCTACTCTCATTTAATAATCATAAATACATTACCTAAAAAATATGAAATCATAGTGGAAAGGTTTTCAGGATTGGGTGGTGGATTTTGACAGCTCATGCTGCGTGTCAGGGCTTCACGTCATCTACCTGTGATTCGAACTATAAACCAGAAAGACCCCAGGAACACAAGATCATATCCTAAGTCTAATGAGCTCCACACCAGTTGAGCATCTGTAGGAGATAAGTGTATTCTGATTCTTAGGTGACACCTCTCCACAGCTGTGATCCAGCTAGCAGTGTTCCTCATGGTGCCCATCAGCATCCCAGGCCGTTGTTCTATGCCTGCCAAAGAGGGTGGTCCATCTTACTGTCAGAAATGTCTCACTCTGCTGAGAGGATGGAGTGGAGACATGGGCTGAGGCTCAGATATCCTGTAGTCTGTGTTCAAATCCCATCCTGATGACTTACTAGCTTTGCCTCTCTCTGTTTTCTCATCTAAGGCAGGCCTACCAGGAAGATACCTTTTGCAGTTGGCTCTAAGAGCTAAGATGGAAAGGATGCATTGAATCCAGTACAATTATTTAGTAAGAGTTAGGCAATGATGAAGGGTTTTCTGTTGCCTAGAGACACAGCAAAGAAGATCATGTCCATGTAGCAGTCATTCTTGTTAATGTCTACTCCTAGCCATGCCTACCATAGTTAGCATTTTTTTTCTTCCTTTGATAAATTACATTAATTTTTGAAATTTTGTTACAGGTTCCTTTATGACCAGACTTTATTTTTAACTTGTAGGCTGTAAAACCTTTAAAAAAAATCACGTTTGGAGTTCTAATCTACATTCTTTCTCTATCTAGCATAATGAATGAAGCCAGGCTACTGGCTCTTGGTGACTGAGGTGGGACTTGCTGTGTGCACACTGGTTTTCTTTCCTGACTGTTGTTTGACTTGCCTGCACTCCCTATAGTAAGTTTGCTCCAAAATAACACTGACGCACTCCTTCTCCATCCCCAGCCATGGACCACCTTACTTCATAATAGGGCCCTGGAGTCTTGCACCTTGGAACATTCAATATCCACTTTAGAAATGGATATTTACATGGTGTGTGGGTGTGTATGTGTGTGTGTGTGTGTGTGTGTGTGTGTGTGTGTGAGAGAGAGAGAGAGAGAGAGAGAGAGAGAGAGAGAGAGAATTGTTTTTCTCTTGTGCAAAAATATAAGGACAAGTAAGTGTGCAAGCAGGGATACAGACATCATACAGGCCTGGTAACAGTAGCAGGAACAACTGCATACAGATCGAGAGAGATTTAGGATGCCATTGGTAGGTTTCCTTTTCATCTCTGGAGACATACGTACATCACAATGCTCGAGGGGAAAAAAAAGGCATTAGCAAAAGCATTACTGGCATTTATAAAAAAAGCCTCATACAGCCCTTGACTGGTAGATTGTAGGGTTTCCTGTCATTAAACCCGTATTAGCCATTACCTAGTACTCTGCACGGCAATGAACAGGAAAAGCCCATGGGAGGAAGATGCTTAGCAATAAGGACTCCGAATTCCATTCAATGACCCAATTAATGCTTAGAATGCTAATTTTGTCTAAAATTCAGGTGACTTAAGAGAAAGAGAAGGCAACGCTCATATCAACAGTTTGGCCGGGCATCCAGCCAGACATCCACACAGGACTAGACAGGCATTGCAGCGGCTGGAGGGGAGATCCAACACTGGCAGAACAAAGCAGTCCACAGGAAGCCTCTGCAAGACCTCAGGAGCAGACATCCCCCTCTTTGTCTGCAGGCTCTCTCTCTCTTCTACTCCCTGGCTCCCTTTATCTCCAGTGCTTTCAAAGGCATGAATCACCAGGCCAGAAGGACTAGGTTCATTAAGGTAATTGGTTGGGGAAATATATGCATATAAATAAATATGCAAAGTGATAACCAAAGCTGAATTTGTTGTGGAAGAGTTGAAAGCCAAGAAATTCAGCATAAAGAGGCAAAAACTGAAGGAGAAAGAGATGGACCCTTGACCTGCATCAGTAAACAGAGTTGCATGGTGAGCATCAACCCAGTCAGTGGGCAGGAAGGATAGCAGTGCCCTTGATGTCCGTGGCAAAGGCCCAAGGAAAGCACAGCACACATCTGCAAAAAGCAATGGTTTATTCTGAGTTCATGGACAGGGGAGCACAGTCCAGATTATTCCCATTGCAAGTGAGGACCTCAGGGAATGGAGAGGGAGGGTGAGAGGGTCACTGATCTTGACTTTCTGCACAAGATTTCATTGAAACCTCATCTGCTATCTGCCAACTGAGCATCACATCCCAAGCATTAGAAATAATGGTGCTCTTTGCCTACTGTGACACACAAAGACATCCAAGCATAGTACACAAGGGTACATGGTCCAGGGGTAGAATGCTGCTATCTCTGTGCTCGCTAGTCTTGGGCCTTCATCTTTCCAATAGGACAGTAAAAAGAAAGAATAATGATATACATGGTTGTAAGAATTAATGTAGAAAACACAAAAAGCTCTCCAAACAATTTTAAATAACAGCCATTAGAAGGCTATTTTTTTAATCATCATTACGATTACAAATTCTATGTTCCCTTGGGCAAACAGCCTCATACCCAAGAATGGATTATATTAGCTTTGTCTTGTTTATAAGACAAACACATATATCAGTGGATGGTAGAAGCAGATTTTGCTGGCTGTGTGTTCCCTGAGTCTAAATTTAGAAGCACTGTTGACCTTCTACTACAGTAAGACCAAGAGTACTGACAAAATACAGGGTACGAGACCCTGATTGAGAAAGATCACTGGAACAGAGAATTCCTGGAAGTGGGTAAATTAGTATCTGCAAAAATGAAGACACTATTGAATAAGAGACAGTTATGTTTAGGACCATAATTCAAAGGGTTAAGAAAGTAGCTGTACTGGCTGGTTTTGTGTCAACTTGACACAGGCTGGAGGTATCACAGAGAAAGGAGCTTCAGTTGAGGAAATGCCTCCATGGGATCCAAAGGTAAGGCATTTTCTCAATTAGTGATCAAGAGGGTAGGGCCCCTTGTGGGTTGTACCATCCCTGGGCTTCTATAAGAAAACCCATATACATACATATATGCATAAACATATGCATATAATGTTTATTAGGCTAGTTTACAGTTTTTTGTTATCCTTAAGAAATAAAATACTTAAAATCAATTGTATTAGTTTTTAATGCACTTAGGAATGCTAAGAGGAGGAATGGTGTAGATAATTTGATGCAGAACAAATATAGAACTGATTTCTGTATGTGGTAATTCATACACGTTTGCTTTTGTCACATGGATTTTGATAACCTGCCATAAAACTTTTGTTTCATTCAAAGAGGAAAGACATAGCCAATACTATAAATTCACTTAGATATCTCTGCCTTACATATTTTGGTAGCAAATTAAATTTATCACTTCATTATCCCTTCCTGGCAGTTGGAACTTGTAGACTTTAATGGAAGGTGCTGGAGTAGTTAATAGAATCTTCTCGTCACAGTTGAAGGAAATGTAGAAGTGAAACTCAAAAAGATTTGATGGGATTTATGCTAAAAGACAATGCCACCTAAGAGCACAAACCGAGACTGAAGCCTGTACTTTATCAGGGGATAGAATTAATTATCCACCAGACATGTAACTCTTACTGAACTATAAATACAAATGCATCAGTCTTCACAAATGATTACTTAGCCAGGGCTGTCGCCTATGGAATGGAATTAATGAGGACATTTGCATAAATCCTATATTGTTTTCACCCCTCAGGACTGAGTTGATATGTCTCTTCCCAAGTGCTCCCAATCCCCCAGGTTGATATGGAAACTTGCGTTGGGTTTCTTTAATTCTGACAGCATAATAGCACTAGTGTTGAAAGGAGGTGTGCTCAAGGGGTTAAATGTACAAACATAGTTAGGTTTGCATCTTGATTTGACAATGTGCATAGTTAAACCTATTTAACCTCATTTTTCACCTTTGTAAAATGGGGATGTAACTATAGCTATGTTTCATCTATATTTGAATATATGTGCATTCATAAACAAATTCTGGAAATCATTGAGAGGGTTTTTACCCAATTAATTTATGTTTCATAATTGACCATTTTGTAACATTGTAAGATTTATCTGAATTCATTGCTCAGTTGTAATTGTCTTCTGCACCGCACAACACATAACAAATACTCAGGCACTCTTGGATGGATAGACATCCATTTAAATCATTGAAATATCAACTCAAGGGTTCTGTGTAAGGCAGAGATAATGTAAAAATCTAATTAGTACCGAACTCAGATGTCACAAAAAGTCCATGAGTTCATAAAAGATGTGTGATACATATTTCTAGTTATCATGTTCTGGGAGATGGATCTTAGACAGTAGAAAGTGCAAAGGCAGAAACTTCAATATAAAAATATCTGAATCAAAATATAGTTTTTGACTCTGCACATATTTGCTACACTGTACAAATAGGCACAAGATGTACCCAGCGTGAATGGAAATTCAACTCCTGTTTAGCCTTTAGTTCTATAAATGTTGTGATCCTGTTATGGGTTATTAAGAATGCTACTTCAAATCAAAATATCGATGAATAATGGGAAGGAATTAAAATTTGCAGTCATATCTCCCAGTGGTTTTGTTTGTGGAAGAGTGCGGGTAGGGGGGACATAAGGGCCAAAAAGCCCAGCCCTGCATGTAACACACTATCAGCAATCAATTTAAGGTTGTGTTCTGGAAGTTTTGGCCTCAGGCAAGGCCAGCTTTTGTTAACAGAGGCTGCAGGCACTGGCTGATTCTACAAAGCAAAGCCAGTTAAGGTCTACCAAAGGACCTAATCAAATTCGCCTTCTTTAAGCAGCAGCTTCTCATCTGAATCTGGATGCCTTGTCTGCTGCCCAACCCTCCTCCAGGGGCCAGATGTGTCCCGGCTTGGTTTCTAAGCCTGCTTGGCTTCCCCGATGTGAAAGGCCTCCAGTATTTCTGTTCCACACCCAGCTGCTGGCAATGGGGGCACAGGGAAATGTATTTGTTTATGCCCCCAGCAATTGATTTCTTGGCGCTGCTTCCCAGCTAAGATTTTTATCAGACACCAAGTCACTGTTTTCCAGTGGTTAACTTCACAAGGGTTTTAGTTCCCAAAGGCTACCTGATTAAAAGTCATTTGGACATACAGACTGTCTTTTTTGGTAGTTCTTAAGATATATGTTTGTTTATAAATCTTATGGAATGGCCACCCTCTGGCTTCAGAGTTAAGTTGCTTTGCTTTTCTTTTAAAAGTTACCACATAGGGGCTGGTGAAATGGCTCAGCGGGTAAAAGCACCGACTGCTCTTCCGAAGGTTGTGAGTTCAAATCCCAGCAACCACATGGTGGCTCAAAACCCTCCGTAATGAGATCTGACACCCTCTTCTGGTGCTGTCTGAAGACAGCTACATTGTACTTACATATAACAATAAATAAATCGCTGGGCAGTGATGGTGCACGCCTTTAATCCAAGCACTTGGAAGGCAGAGGCAGGTGGATTTCTGAGTTGGAGGCCAGCCTGGTCTACAGAGTGAGTTCCAGGACAGCCAAGGCTACACAGAGAAACCCTGTCTTGAAAAACAAAACAAAAAACAAAACAAAACAAAAACAAAAACAAAAACAAAAAACAAAAAAAGTTACCATATATATATGTATATGTACATACATGCCTATGTATATAGTGAAATGTGCAGACTCCCACATATATAATTAGAAGAACTTACAGAAATATGTGTGTCTAGCCAATTCTTACCACCATGAGAATAAAAATATCACTCTAGAACATCCCTTTCTGCCTCCGTCTGGTCATTCTCCTATCCTTGTCATGATTTCAAATAGCGTAGATCTTTTTGCTCTTAAAATCCACATTAACTGAAATTGTTCATTGTATTCTTTTACATATGACTTCTTTATTTTAATGCTCTCATATTTTTCTTTTCTGTTTCTTGTCTCTCTCTTTACTGTGGATACATGTACACACACATAGGAATATATAAATACAACCCTGCTGAGTCTATTTGGTGTTGCTTGTATGTATATATTTTTAGGGATGACCATATAGTATTGGATAACTGATTAGGAGGCTCATCCTTGGAGCAGACTGATTTTCTGTCCCAACAGTCATTAATTATCTGTTGCTCTTTAATTAGGGTTGGGGATTTTTGTTGTTGTTATTTCTTCTACCCATGTTGGGGATGTCAACTGATGTCATTGTTCAAGTCTGGTTTAGGTAGCCATATTTTTGAGATTTAATAGTTATATTTCATGACTTGTATAAAATATGCAATCTCTCAAAAATGACCTGGTCCTCTATTTTAAAACTCTGAATATTTACTCTTATTTTTCTTGAAAAAAATTCATATAAATATAGACTACAGTGTTGGGTGTAAGAAAAAATGTTTAATGTGTCACTCTATGCATTGGTTAGTAAGCTATTACATTTTTTATTGCTCAGTATTCTTGCCAGCATTTACTATTGTCAACTTGTTAATTTGGTATTTCTAGTAAATGTGAAATTAAGTTTTCTGCTGAACTTTCTAATGCCACTCCAACATTTTTAATCTCAGTTTTGGTAATCTGACTTGTCAATTTCTACATGGTGATATCATTTACTCAAGAGGATAATATTTTAATCCCAGGGCAGTCTACCAGGCATATGGGAGTGTGTGAGAATGGCTGAGTGATGGAGTCTAAGCTGCTGAGAGAAAAAGTTCATTGACATAAACATTTCCTGGTCCACCATCTGCTAAGCTTCCTTTGGATTTTCAGAGGTGGGGTAGGAGGAGGACTGATCAGCAACAGTATAATATTACAGAGAGACGTTTCAGCATCTTCATGAATCAGTTCAATAGAGAGCTCTTCTGAGGTTGGTGCCAGAGGGAAAACGAAAGAAAACGGGCACCACAGTAGCCACATAGGTCAGCTTTCTTCTCTGTCGTCTTCCTCTTAATCAACCAATGTCTTCCATATTGTAAATGCTACTGAAATCAGTGAATGCATTCCTTCAGGCCAGGAAATTCATTCTTGCCACTTATTAGAATCAAATGACTCTGTTATTAATTGATTCAAAGATGTGGAAAAAAAACCCTTATATTCCATATGATTTAGGCTAACTAAAAAAAAAAAATAAATGTTAAACACAGTGCAAATCAGTGGAACTGTTCTCTCATATTGCATCTTACAGCAGCTGAATATTCTATATGGCATTTCACAGAGATATGATTTGATTTGAGAACATCTGCAGCAGTCTGGAACACATTTTCCCCCGTGCTTGACTTTTAGCTCATTATAGCTCTCAGATGTTCTCACAGCAATCCTGTGACATATCGGAGTGTTTCTGAACAAACACCACTGAAGCCTGTGTCTTGAGTAGTGTCAATCTCAGTTGAAAATGTTTCAGCTTTCCTACCATCAACACTAGAAGAATTTAATTAACTCACTAAAACTTTCAAAATGATGGCTAATGCACGGGAGAAATGAGAAATCGGAGGGATGTGGGGGTTGGAGGCGGAGAGCAGATAAGCTTTAACCTCCCACAGGCTGATGCCTGCCACCCTCAGCCTGTGGCTCTGTGGGTCATGAGAATTCTTTCTGCAGCTCTGCACAGCCTCCTGAGGTCTGCCAGGAACCCTCTTGCTGGTGGCATTGCCCCCTTGGAGATGGAGAAGGTGGAGGTGGCAACTACTGCTGTTACATGCCCTGGGTCCCCACACGAGGTCAGATTCTAGCCTCTAATAAGCTCTTCTCCAGCTGTTCTGGTGTTTTCAGTAGGTGGGACTGGGAGACCAAGGTCAGAAAAAAGCTGTCATCAGTGACATGGTTTTGCCCACTGCTGCTATTACATTAAGAAAGCAGCTGGTGAGATAATGTATGCCAAAGCACTTTGGAAATTATGAACTGCTTATGTAAGTGTCGGGGATAATTGCTACGATTGTTTTATTCCTAGGATGTAGAAAGATCAGTGACCTGGGCTACTGAGTGGCAAAGTCCATGAGAAAACTGAATAGATGGGTGTGTAGGGTCCACAAGGAGATCTATTGCTCAGAGGACAGATTTGGAAGCTAACAACATGAAGGGTAAAGTTGGCTTCATGGGTCAGATGAATACATGCAGTCATGTGTGGGCCAGAGACAGGACTTGGGGACAAAAGTGTTTAAGAGACAAGGAAAACAAGTAGTGATAGCTTAAGAATGTCTTAAACAAGTAACTTGAGAAGTTTTCTCTAGGCTGAGTGTCATATCCATGCCTGTAATATAATTCATCAAGCTGAGGCAGAAGGCTTGTCACAAGTTTGAGGCCAGCTTGGACTACAATGTGAGATAGTCCCCAAAATAAAACCAAAAAGTTTTCTGGGTACATACAAATGCTGTTTATCTCTTTTTTGTGTTTTGTGCCTTAGACCAGAGCATTGATTCTACCCTTATTGTACACTTGAGGCTATTCTGGGAAATATTTATTTCTGCTTTTTTATAAATATTTACAATAGTGGAACAAAATACACAGTTACAAGGAAGTCTTACTCTAATGTCCATACTCACATTTGATATTTTCAAAGCCATGGGGTGATATTAGTCATCCTTGGATACACTAAGTGCTTATACTCTTATGAAGAAGGCAGGAAGAAGCGATCAAACACCAAAGAAACTTCAACTATGTGGGAATGGTTAGCTATCAAATATAGCATGTCACACACACCACGAGTATGCCAAAATGAGTACCCAGAGTCTACTGAACGGGGGGCTACTAAATAACTGAGGACTTTACCGAGTACAGCTTTAGGAGTTTGCAGAGTGGGCTAACTGGACATCTAGTTTTGGTTACCGAAGTTAGAAAAGCAAATGAGTTAGGAGAGGTAGTGAATAGTGCCTGTGTGTATTAGAACTTGACCTGGGAAGGGCAGAGAAATCTGACTATCTTCATCCTCTCAGCTGCCCTTTTAATATACACCCTATTTCTCTGAGTTTCTCAATCCACAAATACGAGGTAAGTCGAATAATGCTGTTGTGTAGCATTTTTCTATACATTGAAGCATTCCTTCCATGCAGGTGGAGGAGGTCAGCTGTGTCACACTCCAGCTGCCATGTCTTCTCTGTCATCATGGTTTGTATCCTCATAAACTGTGAGCCAAAGTCATTTCATGTCAGCGATTTGACCACAATACGAAGCACCTAATCCAAGGATTGGACAGTTAGCAATGTCTACCAAAACACCAAAGAATAGACACAGAGGCGTCCCAGGCTTATTGTATATCTTAGTGATGGTGATGGAACACTGCAGGACTGGAATAATTTTTATCTGCCTAAAATGATTGGGATCCTTTGGTTGATTTCACTTTGGAACTCCATTAAATATGAGAGAACACTTGGTGACCACTGAGGTTTGAAAGAGGCCCAGAATGAATGTCAGGAAACCAACAGAGACACTCTGCAGCTCAGAAGAACGACCAACAGTAGAAGACCTGAGAGAAGTGTATTATACTTTGAGACAAGATCATAAGCATGGAAGACATGGGGAGTGTTTTAAAGATTTGGCTTTAGAAAAGCATCAAAGGGTTGCATCTTTGTTTGTTGGTGGTATTCCAGGGCTGTGTGGTTACAAGGTGTGAGGGCTGGGAGCAAAGACTTGGGAGCAACTTGAGTTGGCTAAGGAATTTCACAAACAGTGCCTGAAGCTGCAAATCAAAGGAGTCAGAGCAGCATTAGTCACATTCTCTGTGTAGGCTGTAGTTCCACCGTCTTAGATACATTTCCATGAGGTAGGTTATGACTGCAAAGCATAGCACAACTGCAATAACAGCATTTACTTCCAGGATTATGTGACATAAAGTCCGATATTGGGGATTATATCACTAACTAGGTCAGTATAGAATTCAAAATAATAAGGTTCCCCAAGAGAAGCAAGACTATATCATTCAGATGATTAGGCAAATTTACTTTGTCACATCTGAAATGCTAATCATGCCATTAAACATATCTCAGATTATCCTCCCTAAAAAAAAAAAAAAAAAAAAAAATCCCTAAAATTGCACAAACCTGTTTCATAGCATTTATGACATGTAATTTTGTTTGTTTTGTTTGAGTCATGGTCTCACACTAGTGTAGGATAGCTCTGAACTCGGGGCAATGCTCTCACATACTTCCCGAGGGTTGTTCTTTCCGAGACAAGCCACCTCCACAGATTAGTCATGTCATTTTTCAATATCAAAACTAAATGCAATTTTGTTTTGTTTTGTTGGATTTTTTGTAAATTAAATAAGTTTTATTTCTGTTTCTAATATAGTAAATATAATTTTATTTTCAACTCTTAGGCTTAGATATATTGGCTGGGAACTCAGTATAGTTGAGCTCTCTGTTGAGTTTCACTTATCAAGGAAGCTCATTTGACTCTGATGACTACCTGAAGATTATTCCTCAACCTCATATTCCATTTGTACATGGCACCAGATAAAACAGAGGAAAATCATGTTTTTCTCAGGAAGATCCTCTTGACCTCAGAGTCACAAAGGGTGGGAATCACTTGCTAGCTAGAATATGAACTCAAACCTTAATTGACCTGCTCATAGGTATTGCAATAAAAATGTCCCAATCTCTATAGCAAATAAGAAAAAGAATCCTAGCTTTTTTTTCATGGTACTTAAAAGTCAGACCAGAATTAATGTAAGTTGTGCTGAAGATGAAAAGCATTTTGCACAAGTTCTAAGTATATAATTAATATTAATAAGGTACATTCTGATTAAAGTAGTTATATTAGATGAAGTATGAGAAATTACAGTTAACCACTTACTTTCATGGATGACAAAGGAAATAATTACACTGTGGTTGGTAATTAGATATCAATTTTAGATGGTAAGGAGAAATAAGGAATCACATTTTCTTATATGTGTATTGGACAAAGGAAAGGAGCTGTGGAGAAATGGGGAAATACGGAGGAGGTTGTAGGCACAAAGATTCTTATTTCAGATGCACAAACATGGACTGCAGAACGTGACTCCAAACTGAAAACTCTATTGTTTCTGCAGTCTCTGGGCCAGCTGACCTAGTACTCTCCTCCCAATCGAGAGTGGAAAGTTGTGTTCTGCAAAATCTTATCCTATGTCAAGTCCACACAAACACCAACAACAGATCACAGGATCACGTACTTCTGCTGGGTTTGCCTATGTCTCACAGGGCTCTTGACCCAGGGCTCCTGGACACAGAACGACTAAATGATCACAGCTCTTTGTGATGTGTGAAGTCAAATAAGCCCTGGTGTACGAGGATCGGAGCAGGGAGCGTGATGGTACTTAGGACTCTGAGGATAAACAATGCGGAATGGCCTATTCCCTTAAGTGAAGGACTTCTACCAGTGCCTCCGTGAAGTGGTTTGTGTTAGATCCAGATGGTCCTACTTCTGATCTGCAACAGTGGTGTGCTTCACCCTTCGGCTTACTTTAGGAATGATGATGAGTACACTGCTCAAACCCTTAGAAAGTGAGTGCTTGCAAAATATTGAAAAGCTTCTTTTTACAGAAGAGTATGCTTCAAGGAAGAAAAAAAAATACTAGCCTTTGGCCAGATAAAATAACGTGTATTAACAGTATGTTATAATAGGTTAAGAAAACATAAAAATAAGGTGGAAGTATTGTTTTAAAAACTACACAAATGATGAAATAAATTATTAATGTATCTCTCAAATACTTCTATTTTTTCTAATGTTATTCATCTATTTTAAATAAGGTTATATCCAACATTACTCTGAAATAAGTTAATCTATGCTAGACACTCATGATACATAATTTCTGTTTTTTAATAAAGTGCCTCTGAAAGAAGTAACACTTCCTTATTTTGCCTTTGTGCAAATGGGAGGCTAAAGGATGCATGTTCCTGACCCAAACTCACAGAAGTTTAGACTTGAATTTAAACCTTCCAGGCCCCAAATATCTCTGCTGTGTTGCTCTTAACACTACAAACTACTAATTATGGAATATTGGTAAGATGACCAGAAACTCAGAATTACAAATGAGGCTGTAAAACTTTATTCAATAACATTTTTTTTCTTTTAAATAGGAATACCTATCATTTATAAATTGTTATAGGACCCCAGACATTCTCACACATTACCACAGATATTTCTCAACCCATAGGATGCTATTATATTGGTAGATGCAGGTCCCTAATATCTGTGCTGTGCATTCTAACCTGGTAATTGTGGGATTTGGAAACTTTCTCTCTGAGACTGGTGCTTTTTTAAAAATTCCTAGTCCCATGACTCAAACCAACAGCAAACTACGATTTAACCTTATGAAATTTCTCTATAGCCTGACAAAGTCAGTCCCACAATAATGTATTTATTTCAATCATTGCCTAAGTAATAGAAATATAATATCATCAGGAACATTCTAAGAATATAGTGAGACCATCTGATAGTTCAAAGGTTATGAACTTCAGGGCCAGAACTGCAGGTATCAGAGAAGGTAACTTGGACAAGAACCTCAAAACTTTTTTAAAGTGAATGACAGGGGATTGCCTTTCATCCAGTGTCAACCCGCCCTCACCTACAGAACACATTTCTTCTTCATTGGAAAGTTATGAAAATGTCACTAAAGAAAGGGAAAATAAAGCAAGTTACATTTACAAGGATAGCTAACAAGTTCTTCATGGCAAATTCTTCATTTTTAAGAGTGTCTATGAAGTCCTGATCGAATAGGTTATACTGATTCCAATTAACCAAGCATACCTTGTATAGTATGATGCATGGCTTTTTTTTCTGATTAATATTTCTCATGAGTCTCAAGTGTTCAGACCATCTCCTCCCCATTCTGCAATTTGAGTTTACATTTTGTAAACTGACTCTAAAGGAGACCAAGTTAATTTGTAATGAAACGTAGCATCAGTGTTTTCTGGCATGGGTAGTTCAAGAAATCTTTACTTGTACTTAACACCAACACATGAAAAAAATTTCTCTTTGTTTGTTTGTTTGTTTTATTTAAAAAAGAGTGGCTTAGTGGTCTTCTTATAGACACCCAGGTTCGTTTCCCAGCACCCACATGGTGACTGTAGTTCCAGAGAATCCAACTCCCTCTTCTGGCCTCCATGGGCAGTGCATTCGTGTGATAGATGAACACACCTGCAGTTAAAACACTCATACACTAAAATAAAATGAGTCAATTAAAAACATAAAAATTTGTAGTCCAGAGTGACAGGATACGTATGTCTTCCTCTGAGCTCAGTTTTGTAGCTGACCTATGTTTGCTACATTGTAAGATTTTATTAGACCTTTCTTTATCTTTATATGCAAAATATGTTTAAATACATGTGTGTATAAGGCACGAGTTCTATGAGAAGAATTCTTAGTTAGATTATACTTTCTTGGCTGTATTGTTCATGAGCTTTTGTTGACTATTAATTCAGCGTGTATTTGTGGGTTTATTTCTGGTCTTTCCATTGGTCTCTTTGATCTATTTGTCTATCCCAATACCAAAACACACTTACTTGACTGTACGTTTATAGAAGACAATGAAGGTAGACAGTCAAAGTCTTCAAATTTTGTTCGATTTTATGAATTATGTTGGCTATTCTGCTCTCTTAAATCCAATGTATATTTTGACATCAGTGTGTCAACTTTAAAAACATATGCCAGAATTTTGATTGGGATCATAATGTTCAGACGTTTCATTTTGAAAGTAACTGAAGTTTTTCCACATTTCTTCAGTGATTTGAAACTGATTTAGTTTTCTTTCCGAATGATCAGTGGGCAGATATTGCATATGTTTTAATTGGTTCTAGGGTAGCTCATACTTCTTGCTGTGTTTATGTAATTTTAAATTGATTTCTACTTTTTTATCCCAGTTATTCATAGAGGGACATAATTGACTTCTTTATATTGTTTTTGTGTCATGAAACTTTGCCAAGTTCACTTATTATTTAAATCATATTTCTGTAATTTCTTATTTTTATGTGAACAGTCTTAGTAGTGAAAACAGAATAGTCTAAATCCTTTTAGACACCATTCATTTCTTCGATTATTCTCGATTCCTTATCATACCCCTACTACCATGGAATAGAGTGAAAATTGTCCCTGCTCAGCTGTTGATCTTAAAAGGAACATTTTATTCTTCTAATATCAAATACTATGTTAGCTGCAGAATCAGTGTAGATTCATAAGGGTCATCATTATGAATGGATGTTGAGTTTTGTCAAATAAGTTTTTGTGGGAGCCAATGACTTATATCCAATACATTGAAACTGCTAAATAATAAAAAAATAATGAAATAATAAAAAAGAAAGCTAGATTAATCAGATACTTCACTGACAAAAGTTATATGAATGAAAAGAACACCAAGAGGATAACATGATTTGTTATAAGTAACAAAAATTAAAATCATAATAATTATAGTAACATGCATATAATAAAACAGCTCAAATAAAAGTGGCTTAGTATCTCAAATGTTGTATTGAATGCAAAACTAAATTTACATATCCACAGTGGCACGATGTAAAATGTTTAAATTACTTTAGAAATATGTTTAATGGTTTCCTATAAAACTTATATAGTCACTTTGACCAAGAGATTAGAATCCTACATATTATCCAATATATATGGAAATACTTAAGCACAAAGAACAATTTATACAAGAATGCATTCTAGATACCAAGAAAAACAAAACCACTGTTTTGAATGAATAAGCAAATTATAGCATATTTATAAGTCAGAATGTAATTACCAACAATAAACTAATAGTATGCATAAAACACTTCACTGAGAGAGAGTTATCATACACAGACCCTCCCACACACATTCTGTGGACTTCTATTTAAAATGCAGAAGAACATGAGCAAACTAATCTTGGCTCCTAGAAACTAGATGGTGTTTGTTCCTGGTGGTGGTTGGAAAGAGATGGTGGCTGGGGACATAGACACAGACATCCTCAGGTGTGGCCATATTGCAGATTATAGTCAAACCAGGGTCATGGTAAATGTCTCTATTCAGCTGGGCAGTGGTGGTGCATGCCTTTAATCCCAGCACTTGGGAGGAAGAGGCAGGCAGATTTCTGAGTTCGAGGCCAGCCTGGTCTACAGAGTGAGTTCCAGGACAGCCAGGGCTATACAGAGAAACCCTGTCTCAAAACAAACAAACAAAAAACAAAAACAAAAAATGTCTCTATTCATTTATCAAATACTCCATCTATGATCTAGGTATTTTTTCTACATGCAAATTTTACACTAGCATTAGAAAAGCAAATAACATAAATAAAACAAGTATTTATTTATTTTTGTTTATTACTAAGGACTAAATATAAAAGGTTTGTGGTCACCAGACAGACAAGCCAGAACACATAGAGATGCACATATACAAATGTGTGTGTGTGCGTGTGTATACAGACATATATTATTATGCATGATATGTAATATATATGAATACTCAGTTCTGTTAGTGTTCTAAAGAGAGGAGGATATATGTATATTATAGACTATATATGTTGGTATTCTGTCTGAACTCCACCCCCACAGTTCCTGGCAGCAGCTCCTCCCTACAGTTAGCTGGCAACAGCCAGGTAGACCTGACCCACTATAGAAGGGCCTGCTTGACCCCTCCTCTCTCTCTTAGGCTCTTATGCTCTAGCCTTTCTCTTGCCTCTTGCCCCTATGCTCCCCTTCTCTTCCCATTCCCTTCCCAGCTCTCTCCACGTGGCTATGGCCAGCCTCTGCTTCTCTGCTCTCTCCTGATCTCTGCCTTTCTTTGCCTCTACTACCCTCTTAACTCCCCTCCCCATGCCCTAAATACACTCTATTCTACACTATACCGGTGTGTGTCTGGTCTCTCAAGGGAAAAGGATGCCTCAGAGGCCTGCTGAGGCACCCCCTTTACCCACGCTCCACCATAGCTCTTTCTCTTTTTATGATCTCCAAAATATATATAATATAACTTATGTAATTATGTATTCATGTTATATAAATGTATACAAATATATATAATAAATTTATATTATAATAAACATATAAAATACAATATATATATGTATACATATATATTCCTCTCTTTGAAAAATTGACTGAACTGAGTATTCAGTCATCACTATATGAAATTACCATACCCTTCTCATAATGATCTGACACTGTGTTACTTTGGTTTTAAAATAACAGAAAGATGCAGGTGGTGATGTGCATACATCTTTGGTTTCTACCTTCAAAACAAAGCGTTGTCCTCATTGCTGCTCACAGCTTCCACAGCAGCGTTCCTGATCTTGTCCTAATGAGTACTCCTTAATGAGCATAGATTAGGTTCCCTTATTAATATCACTGATATGTATTTCATCATGCTTTAATACCTGCTGAAAGGAATTTGGCACGTTTACTCTTCCCTTATAAATGCCTGCTATTCCTGAAAGAGCCAAGCTGGAATTTTAATTACAAATTGGCTTTCTCTTTTTCTTCTAAAGAAGAAGGCCACAGACAGTTTGTATGGTTTAATTCTACAAACATGTAGCATTGCTCTAGGTGCTTGGAAACTTACGGACAAAGCAGACCTGGTGCAGAGTCTCAGAATGCTTATAGTAAGTTGTAGCAATGGACAAGGAGACCCAGGACTAGCAGATATGCTAAGTTCACTAACTGTGTGAACAAAAGTCTTTAGAATAAGAAGGGATTTGAATTTCCCAATGAGAAAAGAAAGCCTTAAATGGCTTCAGAAAGGAAAGGAAACTCAAGGTATATTATAAAATAAGTGACTAACTGTTGTATTGATCCAGCAATTAAACCTCTGTGGTGGTTTGAATAAATATAGGCTGATAGGGATTAGCACTATTAGAAGGTATATCCAGCTATAGAGTCCTCAGCTCCTTCTCCAGCACCATGTCTGTCTGAGTATGGCCATACTTCCCACCAAAACTCTGAACCTGTAGGCCAGCCCCTATTAAATTCTGCCTTGTATAAGTGTTGCCATGTTCATGGCATCTCTTTATAGCAATATAAACCCTAACAGGACAACCACTCTCCCACCGTCCTACATGATGGACACTGTTGTAGACATGGGTAAATAGATCTGGGCACTCAAGAAGTTTATTGTAACTGTGGCATATTTGCTAAGCCAAGAAAGCATTAACAGTTGCTCGCTTGCCTACTTCATTACGCCTTTTGGCTTTTTTCCCACCTCATTTTGCTAAAGTAGACTAATAAAATGAGGCATACAGTTTTTTTTTTTTGTACCTTTTTCATTGTTGTGATGGAAATACCCTGACAATAGAAACATGGTTGGAAAAAGTTTATTTTTCTGTCATGGTGGAAGAAGGCCGGTTGGTCAAACAGTACTCGTACTCCGTGTCTTAGTCACTATCCTATTGCTGTGATGAGACTCCATGACCATGGTAATTCTTGAAAAGGAAAGCACTTAAATGGGGCTGGCTTACCGTTTCAGAGATTTAGTACATAATCCTGGCGGGAAGATTGGCTGATGTATGGTGCTGGAGCAGTAGTTGAGAACTACGTAGTGATCTGTAGGCCTGGAGGGAGAGACTGGGCCTTGGCATGAGCCTTTGAAACCTCAAAGCTCATCCCCAGTGACACACTTTCTCTAATGAAGCTGTACCTTCTTCAATAAGGTCAGACCTTCTAATTTTTCTAAATACTTTAAACAGTTCTATTCCCTAGTGACCAGACATTCTAATATATGGATTTATGAGGGCCATTCTCATTTAAACCACTGCATTCAGGAGACAGAGACTGTGTGGGAAATATGACTAGAATATTAAGCTTCCAGACCTCTCCCCATTGACTCACATTGCAGTCTCCACATCCTAAATGTTCCACAATCCTCCCTAATAGTGCCACCAGCTGAGGGCCAAGTGTCCAAACACATGATCTCATGGCGGGCATTCCACATTTAAACATCGAAACTAAAGGTTATTGTTTAGCTTCCCCACTCTTCATTTATAGTCACCTGATGAACATGGTGACTACCAGTTCTACCTTCTGGCTCCACACTACATTCCAACACCTCCCCAGCTGCTGAACCAACACTCATCAGGTCTGCGCTAGGATGTAAGATGGATATGATAGGGACGTCAGGATGGATATGACAGGGATATCAGGGTGGATATGACAGGGATGTAGAGATGGATCTGACCATATGACCAGGGCCTGTGTAGCACAGTTAGGAGTTTCATGAAGTTTTGTGATACCTGTTGAGGCTCAGCTTCTAGGGGGGAAAAGGAGAAACTGATCCTGGTGTAGGAGTGATAAGATAATGTGAGATGGTAATACTTGAGAACTTTTCCTTGTTGAATTGGAAAGCTGCTCCGGAGGCAGGTAATAGCATGTGAGTATGCACAGAGCCCCAACTCTGCAGAAGGCCTGGCCTGTTGTTGTTTTCCTTCCATGGCACAGTGGGGCTTGTTCAGCAGTTCTGTTCCCATCTCTAATAGTGAACAGGAGGGACACTTATTTCAGTGCTTTTAGATCACAAACTTTGACTCTCAAATATTAGATAATCCAATATCTCTCATGTTTCCCAAACAAATAATTTCATCATTATTACTGCTCATGCCCTCAAAGGTCAAATACTAACATTAAGTTTATTAATCCCTTGAAAATAGCATTTCTCACTCAGTCAAGTTCTTTCCCTAGCTAAGGCTTTATAGCTTTATAGTTCCTTCCTTCTTTCCTTTCTTCCTTTCTTCCTTTCTTCCTTTCTTCCTTTCTTTCTTTCTTTCTTTCTTTCTTTCTTTCTTTCTTTCTTTCTTTCTTTCTTCCTTCCTTCTTTCCTTTCTTTCTTTCTGCCATCCAACTCTAACTTAACAATTGTTTTATTTTTCTTAATTTCTACTCTCATCTCACATAATTTATGAAAGAGAAAGCTTAAGGAGAATAGCACTTGTACTTTTCAAATGAGACCTAGCTAATTCATATAGGTTTTTCTGAAAAGGATCTACATTTTCCCTATAGCATGAAACTACCATACACTAAGTTGTCATAGATAGTAGGTTATAATATGCTAATAAGTTGCAAACATGTATACACACACACACACACACACACACACACACACACACACACACATATCCACACAGACAGACAGACAGACATCAAGGAGAAATAGACAGGAAGACCTGAAATGTGAATCCAGAGTACTTAGACTCAGTAGGCAGGATGTTAATCTAAAGGGGATGTCTCTTGTTTAAGTCATACCCACTTGTACCAGAGAACCCAGGGACTATTGCCAGACTATCTGTTTGTTTCTTGTTTTATCTTTGAGAAATGATTCAGCAATTTTTTTTAAAAAAATTGATAATACTGAAAATTATACTGATTTTGTTGAAGGCTTACCAGCATAAAAGTCCAAACCTAGACTACGAAAAAGCCAATTTCCAGTTATGTCACAAACACAGATGTCCTCTTCCTGATCCATCATTCCTTTGAATATGGAAATGGAGAAATGAAGGTGGATACCCTTCAAAAGACGAAAAGCCACTGCACGGAACAGCTACTTACATTTCAGCTCACATGTCACACATTTGAGTTTATAGATGGTCATAAACTACCATGTCAGAAACAACTTCCTTGAGACATTTTTACATTAAATGTGTGCAATGTTATCTGTGATTTTTTTTTTTTTAGTTATAAACAACCTTAGTGTATTGCTGATCATTGATAAAGGCAAGAACACTCTCTGAATACTGAAGGCTCAGTCTATGATAATATGATTAGTTACACTAATAATGCTGCTTAGGCTCTGTCTCCTAATTACAATATTATAAATATTAATGTCACAGCCTTTCTGTTTGATTGCCACTCATGGAGTCATTCATCATGATATTTTCCTGGAACCCATTTTGTACATTTTATTTCTTTCCCGCTTTCTCATTACAGAACTTGCAATCACACATATTATTCTTCAAGAAGTCTTTATTCTTGGCTATCTGTTAGGCTAAGGACAGTGATATCTTTCACAAACACTGCCCACTTATGTGTTGCATCCCTCAGTTTCACCCAGCCTCTCACCATCATCCAAGGCGGCACACCCAGGGTTTTTGCTTTCCATTCTTTTTCATGTGACCTGTTTCAAGTTAAAACTCATGTGAATTATTAAATGCTTCCTTAAAGAATCTTTTCATACTGCCTCCCTCTCTTTTTTAAAGTTAATTATTGATGTAGTGACAAGCTGAAAAGACTAAGAATTATAATTTTTTTCTCCCCTCGTTCAGGACTCAAGAAATATCTTCTGACAATGGTTGTCTATTTAGAATAATACAAAGGAAACACAAAGGCGAAATGCTGAAGGTTGTTTTAGAAAAGAGTTGCTGAAATCACTGTATTATACAAAATGTAAATGTAGTGTATATTTCTCAGAAAATAGCAGTTAGAGAGAAAGTAGGGCTGTAACCTTTGGAGCCCAGGTTTAACCACATGGCAGAGGCAGTTACAAAAGATACTGATTAGATTTTAATTTTAAAAATGGCATCATATTATTCAGGACTCCAGTGGTTTGATTGTCTTGAAAATAGAAAGGTAATGTTATAATCTCTAGAGTTTGTTAAAGAATAAAGAAATCCCTAGATTCTTACTGGAAAGAATGCTAGTCATCAGAACAGGCAGCAAGAACTCAGAGGCACTTCACATTGCCAACTTCAATCTTTTTCTTTTATATGACCTTGTGTTTTATCAGACAGTAACTGGGAGACCTATCACATAGCTGTAATCAAGCCTGCTTCAGATTGAGTCTACCATAAAAAATCAACATCAAACAGGCATTGCCTTTGGTGCCTTTGAGGGGGGTGTAGAAAAGCAAATGACCCGAAAGAGAAATGAATGCAAGCAGAGTTCTCCCTGGTTGACACAGGAGAGACCAGCATATACCTGTCCCGTGAGCTCAGCAATACGCGGAACTGGCTTCCCTTTCTGATGACTCATAATGGGTGGACTCTGCCCATCCCAGTCTGCTAACTCTTCAATGCTCTTCAGATAAAGCAGGGCTTTGAGGCCAGTGCAGTAATCTTCAATCACAGTGAAGTCCTGATTCTGAATAGCACTGCATACCTAGGGAAGATAAAATTGGAGATCATCAGACCAAAAGCAATCTCTTCAGACAGATTAAACCTTCAGTCATTTAACAAATGTTTATGTGCCAGATAGATTGTAAGCAAAACAGAGCAATAGGTGGTTGAGGATAAAAGTGGGAGATAACGTGGACAGACCCAAGATAACCAAAGGAACGTCTGGAGATGGTGAAGGCTTCCTTTCCTTCAATTTGACATATTGACATTCTCACAGAAATGTATACACACTGCAAAACACAGGAAGCTGAATATTGTAAACATGTGCAGGTGCATGCCAGGTAAATTTCCATACAGTTGTTAAACACTGACTCCTACGGTTGAATTTTGGCATAACATAGACACCTCAGTTCTCTCATTTTCCCCTGCTTGAAAACACTGCCAAAGAGTTGTTCTCAAGTCTAGAAGTGATGAAACTGCCTTTGCATTGCTTCTGTCCAACCAATGGACAGATTTCATCTACAAGTTGATGCTTGAGAAACGTACATTGAATTACCAAAACAGAAACAAAAACTGGACACAGAAATAGCTGAGGGATTCTTAAAAAAAAAAAAAAAGATGTCTTTAATCTTTTCCTGTCTGTATCCAAGTAACAATCAACTAGTCCTCAATTTCTTGACTGTCACCTTTTTAAGGAGGTCCAAGTATCCCAGAGCAGGCCAGGCCTTCCTTCGCATATAGTTATCTCTGATTTATATTAATGTATGATTATATGCTTGGCAACACCATCCTTAGTTTTATGGAGACTTAGCAAAGGAAACGTGTTTGCTTTGATCATTATATTATTTCCAGCAATCACCACAGAATTTGTCACTTAGTCGCACTCAATGAGTCAAGTGAGTGATTCTTAAGAAAACATTTAAGAGACCACATGTTATAAAACACAAGTAAGTCACCTCAGGGTTAAAGAAGATTGGATCAGAGAACATATGAGCTTTCTAAATAAAAACATATTTTGAATTTTGGATTGTGGTTAAAACTTCTAAAATATTTTTCTTACATTTATTTATTTATTTATTTATTTATTTATTTATTTATATGCTTACACACAGTGGCAAGTACAATCTCCAGTTATTTCTTCAATTTGATACCACATACAGACTCCAGAGAGACACTCTTTTGCCAGATATCCCAGTATCATTCCAATTACAGAATGTTCAATATGGAAGTCAACTATCTTCCTAACCTTTATCCACGTGTACTCAGTAAAGCAATCCAACAAATAAATCTAAGAAAAGCCCAATTCCCTTTTATTTTACTTTTTTCAGATGTTGAATTACTACAATGGCTGACCAGTATGTATGAGACCCAATAGTCCATAGTGGTTCTAGTGTGCTTCAGCAGATAATCATGTCTGGAGATATTCAAGCTGTACAAATAAAATTGGGAGGGTTTGCTCATTCTTTGGTAGACTTTAAATCAACTCCAGATGATTAACTATACCCAAGTCAGTGTAAATACTATGTGAACTGTTGGCCAGTTCTCTTCATTTGGAGAAAATCAGCCTATCAGTGCCCAGGACAATTGTAACTGTTTTGACTATATTTTCTGTCTCTGCTCAATTTAAATAGTTCATGGAGAATATATAAAATAAAGAGAAGGACATAGATATTAAGGTGCTGGTAATGGTAACTGTTACGAAGGCATTAGGTAAAAAATTTGAATGAAAATTCACCCAAATGGGTAAATTAATAAGATTCTATTTCAAGGTCTCTAAAATCCTTCTAGGCCAAATAAACTTTATTATAATATATATGTCTACCAGTTCTACTTGGTAACTAGAAATATAAGTTGGTTGAAAGAAATAGTTAAAATATAAGATGATGAAGAATGTGGAATGAAGAGGAGGAAAGAAGAGAAAAAGAAGGAAAGAAAGGCCATATAGTATTGGGGGAGAGGTGAAGGGAGAAGAGGAGAGAACAAGGCAAGGTAAAGCAGAGCAGGGGAAGACAGGAAAGGACAGGACAGAAGAGAGAAGCTACCTAGCTATTCTTAGTTAAGAGTACAGTGCAACCATGATACCTGTGTAGTAGGTAGCCAAGTGGTAGGTGTTTCCAGATATTACAATGCTTAAAAAGAAGTATATGGAAATAGGTTATGAAAGACACCAAGCAGAAGGTTGCCAAGGGCTTAAGTCAAACGTTGCAGAAAATTACCAGGAAACTCAAAGTGACAAATGATCCCTAGATTTTCAAGCTTGAAAATCTAGGGATCCCCAGGTCCAGAGCTACTTCTTTTTGGTGGCTGAGAATGGAAGAAGAGTGAGAACTGAAGGTATAGGGGTGAACATTATAGGACATTTAGCTTCTGTTAGGGCAAAAGAGACCTAGGGAATATTGTTTTCACTGCTCTGTATTTTATTTTTTTAAGCTATATTTTATGAGCATGTAGTCATTTCATATTTCTCAATAGGACAGAATGACTAAAAGCATTGAAACTTGGTCAAGATGGCCAGAATGGCAGTGAGATGAGACAAAAGCACTTTAACGTGAAAGGAGTTAAAATGGCTCTCTGGTCAATGGTTTTTAATTATCTCATTTAGCCCTCAACATAACCCTAAAACTCAGAATCATTTTTTAACTGTCCTTGTGCAGATGGGAAAACCAGCTCTTAGAAAAGGTTGAATTAGAGACTTCAGGGCACACTTGGCTTGGGACTTCGGGATCCAGAACTCATGAAGGCAATCTTTGTCATAAGGTGTCCATGCAGCACTCATTCTAACACAGGACTGATGACTAAGTAGGACCCATGGGCACCCAAGACTCATGCCTCCATAGGACTCATGTAGGCAAATAAATATGAGGTAGACATAAACAGAGACAGAGAAGAAGACATTTTGAAGTTACAATAATCATGATTCCTTCAACCGTTTCAAGAACCAGACAAGCATGTTTAGAAACATTGGATCTTCAAACCCAATATGGCTACTTTTAAAAGAAAGTCCATGCTTCTGGATGAATACTTTCATTTGACTTCTAGATTGCAGAGTAAGAATGAAAATGACAAATCAAGCTCCCAATAAAGGAAAAATAAAATGACTTATTTTCCAATACTGAAATGTGGTTTGTTGCTATCAGAGGAAAATTTAACAATCTACTTTTCAGGCAGAGCACTAATCTTTCTCAGTGTTGATGAAGTTTTTTGTCTTAAGGAAAATTTTGAGAACATCATGATTTCCTCTATGGGAATTCATGTGATTTTTTTTTAAGGTGTAGAGAGCAAACATTTCTTTCTTTAATCTATTTTGATTGTGCTAATATTCTATTTTATAGTATATGCTTTTACTCTAGTCTCAGGACACACACAGAATAAATCTGTTTTTTTGTTTTGTTTTGTTTTTGGTTTTTTATTTATTTATTTTTTTAATCATGTTATTGCAGTAACGAAAGACACAGGTAAGAATTTTGCCCAAATGCAGAGCACAACTGACAAGAGTCCTGTCCACTGTGCCAACCTTCACCTTCCTACCAGTCTTTTTTTCCACCCTGCACAGATCATCAGGCCTAATACCTTTCCACATTCTACAGATCATCAGGCCTAATACCTTTCCACACTCTAGATCCTGTATGCCTCCCAGGAGGTCCACAGTAATCAGGAACACAAGATGTCCACCATAAACAAAGAGAGCACTGCCAGCCTCAAAGGAGGCTGGCTCCAGTCAGAGACACCCAGGCCAATTAACACCAGAGGTAATCAGATGGCCAGAGGCAAGCACAAGATCATAAGTAACAAACCTAGTGCAATTTGGCACCATCAGAAACCAGTTCTTCCACCAGAGCAAGCCCTGGATACCCTAACATGAATGAAATGACCCAAATAATGACCTAAAATCCCATCTCATGAAGATGATACAGGCCTTTATGGAGGATATAAAGAACTCACTTAAAGAAATACAGGAAAACACAGGCAAACAGAGAGACTTGATGCCCCAACGAATGGGGAGTTCTGGTAGGGTGGAGCACCTTCTTGGAGGCAAGTGGGAAGAGCAATGGGATTAGGAATTGTGAGAGGGGGATTACGAGGGCATGCAATGACTGTAATTTAAAATTTTTTTTGAAAAAAGATAAAAAATATAAAATGAAAATAAATCATGTCACATCATTTACTCTGTGGGATGCTTATAACTCTATTGCTAAAAATAAATCTAGAACTATTTGAAAGGAATGAACAGGAAAAATTTCCCAAATTGGTCATTCTTCATTTTTCCATTGATGAGAAAATACAAAAACCATTAAATCTCTTAATCATATATTCAGTAGACTCAGCTATGATGTGAATAATCACAGTATAGACTTAGTATCTTTGAAGTATAAAAGAACATGGTAGAGCCATGTGCTTTATTATCTAGAATGGCAATGTTCTGCGCAGTTGAGAGCTGCACCAAGGATTGAAATCTGAAGAGGGAAAAGAGATTACATTCTAGCAGGTAAGTACACATGGATAGCATGGGCAGTGGCAGAGACACAACTGGAGTCTTCAGGCAGATTTAGATGCTGGATCACCTGCACATACACACACTTATATAGCACTGTTCACACTATGAATCTAGATTTCTAAGTGATCTATTTCATTTCTACTGTCCTATAAGTTTAAACATTCTATTTTTCTTGAGAAATGTTCTGACACTAGGAATTTTGCACTTTGATATTTTCTTTAAAATATTTAGGTTTGAGCTATAGCTAGTGGTAAGCATTCCCTTTGCCTGAGTGAGATTCTGGTATATAAAACAAAAATTTAATACACAGGCACACATCTTGGGATTTCACTAGAACAATGATTATGTAGGTCTCCAGTGGGATACTGGAGCGAGGCCAGTAGTAACAATTTTCTCAGATACAGTTGGACCATACTTGGAGTAGTTTGGAGCACTGGTAAAGGTCAATATTATCTAAATATAAAATGCTATCTGCAAAACACATTTCTTTCTAATGATCCTTTTTCCTGTTTTTTTCACTATTAGTCATATTAACATCTTCACACCTCTTAAAATAAAATGTTATTTATCAGTTGCTGTGATTGAAGAGACAAGAACAATTTTTAGATTATATAATCACATGAGAAAAATAAGCCTTAGGGTGTATCATTAGGAACTGAGTGTCATCCATGGATGTGATATCAGAAACTCAAAGTGCTCAGAAAGGTGCTTGTGTGCCAGCTTTATACTCTATGGAGGGCAAGTGATTAAAACGTATAGCTGTTGTGCCTAAATGGGTGTATTTTACATGACATGCTTTAATTGTTTGTTTAGCTGCTTTGATTAATAGCTACTCCCATGTTTGTTTAGTATAATTGGTAGCTTCTTCATGGCAAAGGCTGGTGTATCTTTCTTCACAGCAGGGTGTCAGGTGCTGTTATGAAGATCATTGCCACCATCAATTACTTTCATATGCACTAGTGTCCCTATAGTGAGCTATTTTAAATAGGGACTGTAAGTTCTTGGGTAAGACCAGACCCATGTGGGCACCTAGAAGGCAGGTGGTAGCTGCCCGTATAATGTGGTTCAAGGTATGTCATAAAGCTTTTTCTGCATCAACAGCCCCCTTTGGGGGTCTGACCTGGTGCCCTAGATTTTTCCTCTAAATGAAGCCATGTTTTATCCAGAGCTCATCTGTGCAGTGGTGCTGTACAAATACCTCGGAAGGGACAGAGCATTTAGGGGGCTATTCCTTTCCCACAATTTCTCATCATGTGAAATTAAATTAATAGTGAATTATGCATTGATGGAGATGTATGTCTTTTAAAAGATCTTTTCAGTGCTCCATCTCTTTTAGTAGTCAGAATAAACCTCATTTAGGCAGAGGAGAAGGCAATGGTCTTTTCTTAAAACTGGAAAGAGATTGGGTTTGAAGAATAATTTCTTAAAGTCAAATCTACTTTTTATGACATTAAGTTAAATGGTGAAGAACATGAAACACAGAAGCCAGGCATGGTGACACATATCTGTAATCCTAACACTTGTGAGGTCGACACAAAATAACCTTTAGTTCAAGGCCAGTATCTGATACATAAAGAGTTTAAAGACCAACCTGGCTTACGAAGACCCTATCTCAAGACAAACACAAACACAATCAAGCAAAATAGCAATATATAAAAGCAGAGTCAACCACTTGAGTTCAAATGAATTCTTAGATGTATATTTGTTATTAACTTTCTTCCCAGATTAAATATTTTGCACATAGTAAAGGTAATATGCTGAAGGGTTTAAAGCCATAGCTACTGCTTAGTAAATTAGGCATGGATTAGACAGGATACAATTTTAAAATTTAAAAATGTTTGGTTTAATGTCATAGAAGCAAGTTGTGACCCTTATTTTTACTTTTATTAAGTAAAAAATAAATAAGCAAGTAAAAGCTCTGGGCTTGGTCAGCTGGTTTAAGTGTGAGACACAGTTCTTACTGGGGGCTGAGTTAGCTGGGTTGTCATTCTTTGCCTCAGTTCCTCCTTCCCTTTCCATCCTGAGCCATGTACATGAACCCTTCTTTCCATGAATGTTTACTTGGCTTTTGTTGGTGTGTGTGAAGAAACTGAAAGTCAGACTGACAGATTGGCAAGAGACTGTCTTTGTGCAACTTCAGCAATGTAGAATGCACCTAGCCATGGTCAAATGAAATTGTTTTGCTTATTCTAAAAACTTTGAAATACTCAGGACAATTTATTAAGAAGCTATCAAATCTAATGCTAAACTATGGTCCCAAGTAAGTAATTTAGCAAAGAAATACTGTAAAAGCAGAACAGCCTGACATGCATGGGTTTGCTTTAAGAGAGCAACACATTTTTCAAATGAGAGATTGAAATGTGCCAAAGTTCTAAAATGAACATCTTAACCTATGGGATATAACTCAGATAAACCTATGACCATAATTAACCTCCTTTTATTTCTTATCACATAGGCAGAAAAACCATCCAGTTCTTAGAAAACCTTCAGGCATCATCCTAGTAAGATACACATTTACAATTCAAATCTCAAGTACTCTCAAAGTTCCTATCAGCTCAGGAGTAAAACGAATATTAGAGAGTAAGTATATTCAAATAAGAATGCAAATGCTACACTGTCCTCACATTCCCATCTACAATAATACAAACTGCTACATAGATACCAAAGATTCCAGACTCAGCCCAGGGGTTTGTTTTTGTTGGTTTTGTTTGTTTCTTTGTTTTTTGGAGGAGAAACTGGGAAAGGAGAAATTTACATGTAAATAAAGAAAATATCTAATAAAAAAAGGAAAAAATCAATGAAAAAGTATCAGTAAATTTTTTCATATTTTAATTAAATATTTTATTTATTTACATTTCAAATGTTATCTCCTCTCCTGGTTAGCCCTCTGAAAAAATATTAAATACAAAAACAAAAACCAAATTCTGTCCCCCACCCCCACTCACCAATCCATTCTTTCCTACTTCCTTGTCCTGGTATTCCCCTATATTGAGGCATAAACCTTCACAGGACCAAAGGCCTCTCCTCCCATTGATCACCAACTAGGCCTTATGCAGCTGGAGCCATAAGTCCTACCATGTGTGCTCTTTGGTTGATGGTTTAGTCCCTGGGAGCTCTGAGGGTACTAGTTAGTTCATATTGTTGTTTATCCTAAGTGGCTGCAAACCCTTCAGCTCCTTGGGTCCTTTCTCTAGCTCCTTCATTGGGACCCTATGCTCAGTCCAGTGGATGATTGTGAGTCTCTACTTCTGTATTAGTCGGGTACTGGCAGAATCTCTCAGGAGACAGCTATATCAGGCTCCTGTTAGCCAGCACTTGCTGACATCCACAATAGTGTCAGGGTTTGATAATTGAATATGGAAAAGATTCCCAGGTATAGCAGTCTCTGGATTGTCCTTCTTTCAGTCTCTGCTCCAAAGTTTGTCTCTGCAACTCCTTAGATGGGTATTTTGTTCTCCCTTCTAAGAAGGAATGAAGCATTCACAAAAGAGATTTAATTATGTCAATTGTCTCAATGTTAATGTGTACATGTACATACAGGCATTGAAGAGGTGAGTAAATGGTGTCTGAGCCAGGTGTCTGATATGGGTGCTGGGAACTGCACTCAGTTCCTTTGCTGTATCAGTGCCCTAAGCACTGAGCAATTTCTTCAGGCTTGAAGCTAGTCAATCTTTAAGGAGTTCTCAGGAATAAAACAATCTTTCTATTACACTAAAAGGTTAAATTTTAAAAACTATGTTAAACATCTGAAATACTTTACCAAGTGCTTTAGTTTCCAAAACATGATACTAAGAAGCCAGAAATATAAAAGCTGTGACTTATTTTCCAAAATGTGCTCAAAATTATATAAAAGGGATTTTGTGGAGGTTGTTTTCCTTTTGCACATCCAATTTTTTTTGTTTGTTTGTTTTGTTTTGTCAAGACAGGGTTTCTCTGTGTAGCCCTGGCTGTCCTGGAACTCACTCTGTAGACCAGGCTTGCCTCAAACTCAGAAATCTGCCTGCCTCTGCCTCCCAAGTGCTGGAATTAAAGGCATGTGCCCGGAGATCCAACTTTCTTAATTTCAAGATTCAGAGTGCAGAAAGGTTAAAGGCTGTCTTTGGTCACACAGCTGGTCCAGGGCAGTGCTGGCTCCCACACTGCCTAATGTTGCTTTTGCAGTGGCACTAAATCCCATGGATCTTTGTATTTAGTCTACATATCTGTTCTGAGTGGAAGAATGGTAAGGTGCTTGAATGCAAATGGCCCTCACAAGCTCACGTATTTGAATACTCAATCCCCAGTTGCTAGAGTTGTTTGGGAAGGATTAGTAGGCATGGCCTTATTGGAGGAAGCATGTCACTGGGGATAGGGGAAGACTCTGAAGTTTCAAAAGGACCAGGGTATTTCAAATTAGCTTTTTCTCTGTCTCCTGGTTGTGTCTCCCTCCACATCCTCCCTTTTTCTGGTAGTGTCATAAGTTAGGAGTTCTCACTTAGTGCTCCAGCACTATGCCCATCTGCCTGATGCAATGTCTACCTCCAACATGGTTCTGGACTCTAATCCTCTGAAACTCTAACCTCCAAATAAACTCTTGTTTCTATAGGTTGCTTCAGTCATAGTGTCTTATCACAGCAATAAAAAAGTGGCTCCTGGTTTGGTTGATTCTTGGTATAATTCTTTTTGCTTCTATTTGGTTGATTTCAGCCCTGAGTTTGATTATTTCCTGTCTTCAACTCCTCTTGGGTGAATTTGCTTCTTTATGTTCTGGAGCTTTCAGATGTGCTGTCAAATTACTGGTATATACTCTCTCTAGTTACTTTTGGAGGCACTTAAAGCTATGAGCTTTCCTTTTAGGACTGCTTTCATGGTGTCCCATAAGTTTGGGTATGTTGTGGCTTCATTTTCATTAAACTCTAGAAAGTCTTTAATTTCTTTCTTTAATTCTTCCTTGACTAAGTTATCATTGAGTACAGTGTTGTTAAGCTCCCACATGTATGTGGGCATTCTATTGTTTATGTTGTTATTGAGGAGCAGCCTTAGTCTGTGGTCGTCTGAGCCCAACTAACTAAAGGGCACAGAGACATTATCCTAATTAACAAGAAATGAATGAAAAGGGAGACATAACAACAGATACTAAGGAAATCCAACAAATCATGAGAGTCTATACTCAACAAAGCTGGAAAACCTGGATGAAATGGGCAATTTTCTAGACAGATACCAGGTTCCAAAGTTAAATCAAGATCAGATCAACGATCTAAACAGTCCCATATATGCTAATGAAATAGAAATAGTCATTAATAGTCTCCCAACCAAAAAAAAAAAAAAAAGCTTAGGACCAGATGTAGAGTTTATCAAACCTTCAAAGAAGACCTAATACCAATACTCCTCAAACTATTCCACAAAATAGAAACAGAAGGTACTCTGCCCAATTCTTTCTATGAGGCCACAATTACTCTTATACCTAAACCACACAAAGACATAACAAAGAAAGAAAACTTCAGACCAATTTCCCTTATGAATATTGATGCAAAAATACTCAATAAAATTTTTGTAAACTGAATCCAAGAACACATCAAAACGATCATCCATCATGATCAAGTAAGCTTCATCCTAGGGATGCAGGGATGGTTCAGTATTTGGAAATCCATCAATGTATTTCACTATATAAACAAACTCAAAGAAAAAAACATGACCATCTCATTAGATGCTGAGAAAGCATTTGACAAAATCCAACATCCCTTCATGATAAAAGTCTTGGAAAGATCAGGAATTCAAGTCCTATTCTTTTTTTTTTATATATTTTTTGAGACAGGGTTTCTCTGTTTAGCCCTGGCTGTCCTGGAACTCACTCTGTAGACCAGGCTGGCCTCGAACTCAGAGATCCGCCTGCCTCTGCCTCCCAAGTGCTGGGATTAAAGGCGTGCGCCACCACCGCCCGGCTTCAAGTCCTATTCTTAAACATAGTAAAAGCAATATACAGCAAACCAGTAGTCAACATCAAACTAAATGGAGAGAAACTTGAAGCAATCCCACTAAAATCAGGAACTAGACAAGGCTAACCACTCTCTCCCTACCTATTCAATATTGTACTTGAAGTCCTAGCCAGAGCAATTAGGCAACAAAGGGAGATCAAAAGGATACGAATTGGAAAGGAAGGAGTCAAATTATCACTATTTGCTGATGATATGATAGTATACTTAAGTGAGCCCAAAAATTCCACCAGAGAGCTCCTAAACCTGATAAACAACTTCAGCAAAGTAGCTGGATATAAAATTAACTCCAGCAAATCAGTGGCCTTCCTCTACACAAAGGATAAACAGGCTGAGAAAGAAATTAGGGAAACAACACCCTTCACAATAGTCACAAATAATATAAAATACCTTAGTGTGACTCTAACTAAGCAAATAAAAGATCTGTTTGACAAGAACTTCAAGTCTCTGAAGAAGGAAATTGAAGAAGATCTCAGAAGATGGAAAGATCTCCCATGCTTGAGGATTAGCAGGATTAATATAGTAAAAATGGTCATCTTGCTGAAGGCAATCTACAGATTCAATGCAATCCCCATCAAAGTTCCAACTCAATTCTTCACAGACTTAGAGCAATTTGCAAATTCATCTAGAATAACAAAAACCCCAGGATAGCCAAAACTATTCTCAACAATAAAGAAACCTCTGCTGGAATCACCATCCTGGACCTTAAGTTGTACTACAGAGCAATTGTGATAAAAACTGCATGGTAGTGAGAAAGTGACAAGCAGATAGATCAATGAAATAGAATTGAAGACCCAGAAATGAACCCACAAACCTATGGCTACTTGATCTTTGACAAAGGAGCTAAAATTATTCAGTGGAAAAAAGACAGCATTTTCAACAAACAGTGCTGGCTCAAATGGGGGTTACCTTGTAGAAGAATGCAAATCGATCTATTCCTATCTCCTTGTACAAAGCTCAAGTCCAAGTGGATTAAGGACCTCCACATAAAACCAGGTACATTGAAACTAATAGAAAAGAAAGTGGGGAAAAGCCTTGAGCACATAGGCACAGGGGAAAATTTCCTGAACAGAACACCAATAGCTTGTGCTCTAAGATCAAGAATTGACAAATGGGACCTCATAAAATTGCAAAGCTTCTGTAAGGCAAAAGACACTGTAATAGGGCAAAACGTCAACCAATAAATTGGGAAAAGATCTTTACCAATTATATATCTGATATAGGGCTAATATCTAATATATACAAAGAACTCAAGAAGTTAGACTCCAGAGAACCAAATAACCTTATTAAAAATGGGGTCCAGATTTGATGATTGAATATGGGAAGGATTCCCAGGTGGAGAAGTCTCTAAATTGTCCATCATTTAGTCTCTGCTCCATAGTTAGACTCTACAACTCCTTAGATGGGTATTTTGTTCTCCCTTTTAAGAAGTAACTAAGTATCCTCACTTTGGTCTTCCTTCTTCTTGAGTTTCTTATGGTTTGTAGTTTGTACTTTGTGTATTCTGATCTTCTAGGCTAATATCCACTTATCAGAGAATGTATACCATGTGTGTTCTTTTGTGATTGGGTTACCTCACTCAGGATGATATTGTCCAGGTCCATCCATTTCCCCAAGAATTTCATAAATTCATTGTTTTTAATAGCGGAAGAGTACTCCATTGTGTAGATGTACCATATTTTCTGTATCCATTCCTCTGTTGAGGGACATCTAGGTTTCAATCATCAACTCTATACACTATTGTGGATGCCAACAAGTGCTGGATGACAGGAGCCTGAGGTAGCTGTCTCCTGACAGTACCTGACTAATACAGAAGTAGAGGTTCACAGCCATCCATTGGACTGAGTACATGGTCCCCAATGAAGGAGCTAGAGAAAGGACGCAAGGAGCTGAAGGGTTTGCAGCCCCATAGGAGGAACAACAATATGAACTAACTAGTACCCTCAGAGCTCCCAGGGACTAAAAATCCAACCAAAGAGTACACATGGGAGGACTCATGGCTCCAGCAGCATGTGTATAGTAGAGGATGGCCAAGTCGGTCATCAATGGGAGGA
>NW_022196898.1:66972372-66977784 GCF_008632895.1 Mastomys coucha | reverse complement strand
TGTTCTTATTTTATTTTATTTTTCCTTTTTTTTCTTTTTAGGAGGGGAACCTGGGAAAGGAGATATTATAAATAAGAAAACATCTAATAAAAAATACGGTCCAGAGCTAAACAAAGAATTCTTAACTGATGAATACCGAATGGCTGAGAAGCACCTAAAGAAATGTTCAATATCCTTAGTTATCAGGGAAATGCAAATCAAAACAACCCTGAGATTCCACCTCACACAAGTCTGAATGGCTAGGATAAAACCTCACATGACAGCAGATGCTGGCAAGGTTGTGGAGAAAGAAGAACACTCCATCATTGCTGGTGGAATTGCAAACTGGTACAACCACTCTGGAAATCATTTTGGTGGTTCCTCAGGAAACTGGTCATAGTACTACAAGAGGACCTAGCTATATTACTCCTAGGCATATACCCAGAAGATACTCCAACATGTAATAAGGACATATGCTCCACTATGTTCATAGCAGCCTTATGTATAATAGCCAGAAACTGGAAACAACCTAGATGTCCCTCAACAGAGGAATGGATACAGAAAATGTGGTACATCTACACAATGGAGTACTCTTCCACTATTAAAAACAATGAATTTGCCGGGCAGTGGTGATGCATGCCTTTAATCCCAGCACTTGGGAGGCAGAGACAGGCAGATTTCTGAGTTTGAGGCCAGCCTGGTCTACAGAGTGAGTTCCAGGACAGCCAGGACTACACAGAGAAACCCTGTCTCGAAAAACAAAAACAAAAAAACAAACAAAAAAAAAAACAAAAAAAAAAACCCAATGAATTTATGAAATTCTTGGGGAAATGGATGGACCTGGACAATATCATCATGAGTGAGGTAACCCAATCACAAAAGAGCACACATGGTATGCATTCTCTGATAAGTGGATATTAGTCCAGAAGATTGGAATACACAATGTACAAACCACAACCCACAAGAAACTAAAGAAGGAAGACCAAGTCGGGTGGTGGTGGCACACACCTTTAATCCCAGCACTTGGGAAGCAGAGGCAGGTGGATTTCTGAGTTCGAGGCCAGCCTGGTCTACAAAGTGAGCTCCAGGACAGCTAGGGCTATTATACAGAGAAACCCTGTCTCGAAAAACTAAAAAAAAAAAAAAAAAAAAAAAAAAAAAAAAAAAAAAAAAAAAAAAAAAAAAAAAAAAAAAAAGGAAGACCAAAGTGTGGATACTTCATTTCTTCTTAAAAGGGGGAACAAAATACCCAACTAAAGAGTTGTAGAGACTAACTATGGAGCAGAGACTAAAGGAAGGACAATTCAGAGACTGCTTCACCTGGGAATCTTTCCCATATTCAATCATCAAATCTAGACACTATTGTGGATGCCAGCAAGTGCTGGATGACAGGAGCCCGGTATAGCTGTCTCCTGAGAGGCTCTGACAGTACCTGACTAATACAGAAGTAGAGGTTCACAGCCATCTATTGGACTGAGTACAGGTTCCCCAATGAAGGAGCTAGAGAAAGGACCCAAGGAGCTGAAGGGTTTGCAGTCCCTTAGGATAAACAACAATATGAGCTAACTAGTACCCTCAGAGCTCCCAAGGACTAAACCACCAATCAAAGAGTACACATGGTAGGACTCATGGCTCTAGCAGCATGTGTATAGCAGAGGATGGTCAAGTCGGTCATCAATGGGAGGAGAGGCCCTTGGTCCTATGAAGGTTCTCCTGTGTAGGGGAATGCCAGGGCCAGTAATCAGGAGGGGTTGGGGTGGTGAGCAGGGGGAGAGAGGAGGGAACGGGGGTTTGTTTTAGTTTTTTATTTTATTTTATTTTATTTTATTTTATTTTTTATTTATTTATTTTTCTAAGGGGAACCTGGGAAAGGAGATATTGTAAATAAAGGAAACATCTAATAGTAAAAAAAAAAAAGTGGCTAAGATAACTGGGAAGCATGATGCCCAGTTGGTAAGTGAAGACACCCAAACTGAACACTGAAGAGTAACCCAAAATCACAAGACTCCTAAGGGGCTGGTTCCATAGTAGAACTCAGAATGCCTGACTTCTGCAGATACGTCTGTGGATTCTTAGTCAGGAAAACATCAGTCTTTAATGTGATAAATCTCTTGCATACATAAAAAAACATTTATTAATACTTCTTGTCAGAAGTGTTTTATTGCAACATGTTTCCAAATGTATTGATCAGTAGTGCCATAAACCAATAGGTACTTATCTTTTAAAAATCTCAGTATTTGTATGACCCACTTGAATGCTTACTAATGAAAGTTTATCACGTTAAAAAAAAGTACAATATTCCAACTGTTCCTATCCACTGATAAATAACATCATATTTTTCAGTGGGATGCAATTAATTATTCTTCACCCAGAGTTGAGGTCTGACCAGTACTGACAAACATACTTTTAAAAGTAGTGAATAATATATATTGTTGAACTTATAATATGAATAACAATATCCCCCTGTGAGCTTCTGGTACTATATAAACATGGCATTGCTTACTAGAACTCATGAATTAAAAACACCAAATTATAATTTTATGAAAATATAAGTAAAAAGGCAGCCTCTGGAGATACATATTATGTAGTGAGCTCGATCGAGATGTATTTGTATATTCACATAAAACCAGATATCTTCGTTGTTCTAACGTATTAGTTTCCATTTGTGGGAGCTGTACAACATCAAAGTCATGATGTCCCTCTATATTGCATTTAGCAATAATGTAGCAGACGACCTGAAGAAATCAAAGTGAGAGTTTTGAAGTAGATTCCTGGCAATTGAGACAGCAAGCTCTTTCATCTGCTCAGTAACTGTGGTAGTACATTGATTTAAACTCCTTCTGAGATCTCAAATGCTTTTATATTCTTAGGTCTCTCAAGCAGTTTCCCCCCTCAAAGTGATAAAATTCTAGCATTCAGCAGAATGCCATCTTGTTTCCCCCCAAACCAGAAGGCTTATTTCAGCTTTGCTTCTAAACTGCACTGGATCTCTATGTAAAATAGTTGTCCAAATGTCACTGTATTAAGAAATCTGCCTTTAAGTTGACTTTTCTAGGTCCTGACCACAGCAAATTGGATTGGAGGAAAAAGAACAACAATAGCCCCACAGGTGGAGCTTACTGAAGGTTCAACTCAGGACAAAAAGCCTAATTTAAGAGCAGTTCTTTTTATTAAATATTTTAAAGTAGTTTTTTCATCATGATATGGATAAATTCTAACAGTATAGCAGTGACATATCCTGCTTTATTTCGGTATATCATTTTGTTTATTGTCTTATGTAACTTCTTAAATTATAGCATGTCTAACAGACTCAGAGCACATGAACTCTCTCCTGCCCAATCAAGAAGAAAGGGCTTGGTGGAGCTCTAATATCCATCTTTCAATGTCAATCTGTGACTATTCCTTGTCTTGTAAAGTTTTAGCTCAAGTTCAACTAACGTGAGGGTGAAGAGAATAAAGTGTTTTAAAAATATATCTTACTGAGATCCAAACCACATTTGGCCAATTGGAATACCATTATCAATTCTCCAAGGCATCAGGGGTACGAAACTAACAATTCAACAACCATCCAGAAGTGCCTTTGCAGTGCTGAGCTCCACTGCACCTTGTTGATGATGTGATTTTATGGTTTGCACTATACCTTGTAGGGCAAGCCTCACTTCCCTCTTTCCTGTATCTGTCCTTTACAGATCGAATTCCTAGTGCATTCAGATCTCAAAATTGGCCGGAAACAAAATGTGATGATGATGATGGTTGTGGTGGTGGTACTGATGGTGGTGGGGATAAAGATCAATACAGAGACATAGCACCTCTAGCATGCCATGAGTCTAGAAATAAATTGAATGAGTCTATCTTGACATATAGAAACAAAGAATGGTTATTGGTCTTTCAATTTTTCAAAGACAGTACTGTTGATAGCTCCAACTTCCTATGAGCACAAATATAGTTCTAAAAAGAGTACAGTGGCCCCAGGGTTCATAAACTAACAGGTTCCTGGGAGTATTGTGGCTGTGATTGTAGTTTATGGAAGCTTAAACATTTTGCTCCATAGGCAGTAGAAATTTCTAGTAAAATAATTTCTCATCTTCCTGGGTCAGATCACAGTGTAGCATCATTTACCACATGTATCCTCCATCACTCTTCAGTGACAGGTTGTGGTTAGAGGGTCTGCCTGGACTATTGGGCATGCTCAGCTCCTCTCATGATGGAAGTAGAGCAAAGAAAGGAAACTACACATCCACACAGTAGCTATCATATGACTAAACTCTGTAATTTTAGGCAATCTTTCTTTTTCAGCAGAGTCAACACAGCTGGGGTGAGTTGATTTATCATATCATTTGCTAGAACATCACATAGTGTGTTGATCACAGAAGGAGAACAAGTCAAAGTGCCTTGAGAGGAAAGTCTATGGGAGTAATGAGCACATGGGCTTATTATCTGTATTTTATTGATTTATTTTACGATGAAAATAAATAAAGATATGTGGTCACCAAACAACACAAGCAGTTATTCAAGGTTTTAAGATTTTCTTACAGTGAGAAACACTAACATGTAAACAACTTCTCAAAGTACACTAGCCCCTTTTTGACTCAGAGTACTCATGACTCAGTAATTTGTTTAGCATATAATCTGCTTCACATTTAAAAAAGAAACTTTGCTGAGAGAATAGCATGCTGATGTCATAGGTGAGGAAACAATCTTGGCTGAGTCGTCAATGACAGAAGAGTTAAATGTCAGCTTATTTAAGGGTAATCTGTCCAGGATTTAGGCACTATAGAAAGAATGAAACCATCTTCCCAAAAATCAAGTTAATATACAATATAAGCAATGCATACATATACTGCAACTGGTAAAGCAAAGCAGTGGGATTTCTATATCTTAAAAGAACACTTTAGAAATATATGAAAGAATTATTCTTAATTTCTTCACTGTGTAGACAAATTACAGGAGCACAAAACTTGCTGTTTTGTAGTAGAAAAAACATGGAAATAAATTGTATTTAGGTTTGTTGTCATTTGTTTTAATAAAGATCAAGTATGTAAAATAAAAGTCTTTAAGATACACAGACAGACCTTTGAATGGATACAAAGTCCAAATAGTAGTTCTTCTACCTGTGCATTTCTCATCAGAAGAGAGTATGTTCTATGATTTGTGGGCACAGTAATTAATCTGAAGTGAATATTCATGGCTGAAGGTTTTAGGAAGATGTTTAGAGTGGGCCATATGATTTTTCTACCCAAAAAGATGCTTGCAGCCAGCAGGAAAATATCGAAGAAGTTTCCAGGGTAAGTGACAATTTGGAATCTCCCTGAACCACAATGGTATCTATAATCCTCATAGTCAGCCTCTCTTTGGGTCGCAGAGGAATTTTTTTTTTCTTTTAGATATTTTCTTTATTTACATGTAAATTTCTCCATTCCCAGTTTCCCCTCC
>NW_022196898.1:66958186-66971201 GCF_008632895.1 Mastomys coucha | reverse complement strand
TAAAGATCTTTTCCCAATTTGTTGGTTGCCGTTTTGTCCTATTGACAGTGTCTTTTCCCTTGAAGTTATTTCTTAGCTTGGTCTTTAGAATCGTGAAGATTGACTAGATAACCCTTGAGGTAGACTGACACTTGTGACCTCCACTTTTTATAGAAGCAATTAATAGACTTTGTGTTTGGCAAGATTCCATATATACAGCATAGCTCTTATTAAGGCTCATTCTTTTATTTTTAAGATTTTTATTTATTTTATGTATATGAGGTTGCTGGGAATTGAATTTAGGATCTCTGCTCACTTTGGTCAACCCTGCTCGCTCCAGCCCCAAGATTTATTTATTATTATACATAAGTACACTGCAGCTGTCTCAGACACACCACAAGAGGGTGTCAGATCTCATTAAGGATGGTTGTGAGCCACCATGTGGTTGCTGGGATTTAAACTCAGGACCTTTGGAAAAATAGTCAGTGCTCTTACTCGCTGAGCCATCTCACCAGCCCATCCCCCCCTTTTTTAAAGATATTTTTAAGGCTCATTCTTAAGTTTAATCCACACTGTCTAGCTTTCTGTGTGCAGGAAACAACTATGCATAGTATAAAAGGAAAAACATAAACATTAGCCTAAACCCTGTGACTAACAATGTCTGATCTGCTAAGACATGCCCATTAGTACAAGACATGTCCACTAGTGCAATAGTGACATGGGCATTCTGGGTGCAACCAGAATTGTCTTATCAGATTTAAGTCCAGGTCCACATGATGAAACCTATACCTTTTACTGTTGTCAGACAACAGAATCTGTGTTATATATATCATGTATATTATATGTCATGTATATTATATATACATATGTATATATAATATATAAATATATAGTTAACTGCCCCAAATATTATACATGTGAGGTAGATTTGGAGCTTATATGTCAGGCTTCAGAGACAAAGAAGAAAAGCAAAGACTGTATTTTGCTCACTAGTGCATAACCAGTGCTTAGCATGGAAAGATGATGGTCCAATGCATAATCAATGAAAGATAATAAAGATGTTGAAATAGGGGTTAGAGGGATGGATCAGTGGTTAGTAGGACTTGCTACTTTTGAGGAGGAATTGGTTTTTTCCCCAACACCAAGATAGTGCCTCACAGCCATCTCTGGTCCATTTTCAGGACATCCAAAACACTTTTCTGGTCTCTATAGGCACTGCATGCTTGTGAGGAACATACATATCCACAGACAAAACATTTATGCACATAAAATAAAATAAATGTCTTTAAAATAAAATAATAGAATGATAACAAGATAGTATTAGCAAATTAAAACCATTCTTTTACCATTCATATTAAAAGCATATCTACACCTCATTATTCCACTATAACATAATCCACAGAAATATACATTAAATACTTTTCTTTTGAATTGACTCATATTTGACTTCTATATTCTTCATCATGACACTTAAATCATAACTTATTTTCTTACTTCTTAATTATTACTTGAATCCACTGACATGTTTCCAAATGTAAGAATCAACTCTACTTGTCCATTTTCCTGGATTGATATTCAAACTTCTCTTAAGTACAGCCACACTAAACAAAGTCTATATGAGGAGATATGGTCATATCAGACAAGAGACACAAATTATGACCGCAATTGTTATTTGATTTATTTTTTTAAGGATAATAGAAAATGGTTTGTACCATCAAATTCTATGAAAATGATATTAGTGTTTGCTGAACTCATAGTATCAAACCCAAAAGATACGATATTCTAAACTATTACTCTACACACACACACACACACACACACACACACAGAGGCATTCATATGTATTTACATTTACTATATAATTATATAATTTTGTAGTAATCAAATGTACTGCCATAGGTAAAATGAAGCCAGAAGAATCTGAGGAAAACTTTACTATATTCTTTATCTTCTGTATTCTCTAATATTTTGGGTTCTGTATCACAGATGAATCCAAGTAGGTTTATTTTTCTGTTATAATAAAAATGATATTTTAATTCTAAATAACCACTATCTTTAATAATTTCAACTTTCTTCTTTAAATAATTTCATTACTTCATCAATTTACTCCAAATAATTCAACATATTGTATATATTTGTGTAAATATTGACATTCAAAATGCTCTGTTCTCCTCTAATCCATGTGTGCAAAACCACCTTGTCTGTGTAACAAGGGCTTTTTCTCTGCTTTTGCTAGAGGGAGTCATGGATATTATTGTAGATAGGGTTTTTATTGTGTGAAAAGACACCATGACTATGGCAAATCTTATAGATGACAACATTTAATTAGGGCTGACTTCCAGGTTCAGAGGTTTAGTCTATTATCATCATGGGGGGAAGCATGGTGGCATGCAGGCAGACATGGTTCTGCAGAAGGAGTAGAGAGTTCTACTAGGATCTATAGGCAGCAGCAAGAGAGTAAGGCACACTAGACCTAACTTGTGCTTCTGAAACCTCCTAAGTCTACCCCTAGTGACACACTTCCTCCAGCACACTTCCTCCAATAAGGCCACACCTATTCCAACCAGTCCATATCTCCTCATAATTATACTCCTTTTGGGGCTATGTGGACCATTTTTTTTCAAACCACCGTATTTAAGAAATTTAAGGCATTATTCTGCACTTTGATCATTAGACAAATTCTTTTCTTTTTTTTTTCTTTAGATATTTTCTTTATTTACATTTCAAATGATATCTCCTTTCCTGGTTACCCCTCCAAAAAAAATATCAAAACCAAAACCAAAACCAAAACCAAACCCTGTTTCCTCCCCCCTCCCTCTGCTCACCAACCCACCCTCTCCCACTTCCTAGCCCTGGCATTCCCCTACACTGGGGCATAGAACCTTCACAGGACCAAGGGCCTCTCCTCCCATTGGTGACCAACTAGGCCATCCTTTGCTCCATATGCAGCTGGAGCCATGAGTCCCACCATGTGTGCTTTTTGGTTGATGGTTTAGTCCCTGGGAGCTCTGAGGGTACTAGTTAGTTCATATTGTTGTTTATCCTAAGGAGCTGCAAACCCTTCAACTCCTTGGATCCGTTTTCTAGCTCCTTCATTAGGACCCTATGCTCAATCCAATGGATGGTTGTGAGTCTCTACTTCTGTATTAGTCGGGTACTGGGAGAATCTCTCAGGAGACAGCTATATCAGGCTCCTGTTAGCCAGCACTTGCTGACATCCACAATAGTGTCAGGGTTTGATAATTGAATATGGAAAAATTCCCAGGTTTAGCAGTCTCTGGATTGTCCTTCTTTCAGTATCTGCTACATAGTTTGTCTCTGCAACTCCTTAGATGGGTATTTTGTTCCCTCTTCTAAGAAGGAATAAAGCATCAACACTTTGGTCTTCCTGCTTCTTGAGTTTCTTGTGGTTTGTAGATTGTACTTTGTATATTCTGATCTTCTGGGCTAATATCCACTTATCAGTGAGTGCATACCATGTGTGTTTTTTTGTGATTGGGTTACCTCACTCAAGATGATACTCTACAGATTCATCTATTTCCCTAAGAGTTTCATAAATTCATTGTTTTTAATAGCGGGGGAGTACTCCATTGTGTAGATGTACCACATTTTCTGTATCCATTCCTCTTTTGAGGGACATTTGGGTTGTTTCCAATTTCTGGCTATTATAAATAAGGCTGCTATAAACATAGTGGAGCATGTGTCCTTATTACATGTTGGAGCATCTTCTGGGTATATGCCCAGGGGTGGTATAGCTGGGTCCTCTGATAGTACTATGTCCAATCTCCATAGGAACCACCAAACTGATTTCCAGATGGGTTGTACCAGCTTGCAATTCCACCAGCAATGCAAGAGTGTTCCTCTTTCTCCACAACCTTACCAGCATCTGATGTCACCTGAGTTTTTGATCTTAGCCATTCTGACTGGTGTGAGGTGGAATCTCAGGGTTATATTAATTTTCATTTCCCTGATAACTAAGGATGTTGAACATTTCTTTAGGTGCTTCTCAGCCATTCGGTATTCCTCAATTGAGAATTCTTTGTTTAGCTCTGTACCTCATTTTTTAATTGGGTTATTTGATTCTTTGGAGTCTAACTTCTTGAGTTCTTTGTATATATTGGATATTAGCCTTCTATCGGATATAGGATTGGTAATGATCTTTTTCCAATCTGTTGGTTGCCGTTTTGCCTTACAGATGCTTTATAATTTTATGAGGTCCCATTTGTCGATTCTTGATCTTAGAGCATGAGCTATTGGTGTTCTGTTCAGGAAAATTTCCCCTGTGCCTATGTGAAATCATCATTTTATTAAATAAAATACCCTTTCCTATTTCTCAAGTTTGCCCATCCTTCATCCTTTTACTCAAGAAATACTAATTCATGTATTAACTGGTTTTCCTTCATATCCTATTATTGAGCATATGACTCAAATACCTATGACTGCATTATTCCAGGGTTATGCAGCTTGCTTTCTGTTTGAGAAGGATGCACCTTTTGTGTAGAGCTGCTATGAGATAAGAATTAGAAAGTGCTATTTATCAGGAAGACATCATAGATATATACGTTAAACAGTGTTTCTGATTCAGAGAGAAAGACATCTGCCTATATAAGGAATTTTGTACCTTAATATACAACCTGAGTTGAGCTGTTTCTTTTAATAGTGAAATATAGTACTTCCTTCATGTGAACTAAACTCTAAGATAAGTTACTCCATAGAGACCTAGAGATCAAATGATGATGTGTATGTCTTAAAATGCTTCATTACACAAACATACACACACACAAACACACCACACCCACATACACAAAATACCTTAGAGAATTTTAATACCTGGAAAGAACTGAGTACCAATTATCACCCTTTAAAAGTATGAGCTAGATAAGGTGTCACTTACTTATCACTATAGTGACATCATCCAGTCACTAGACATTTTTTTCATTTTTCTCTCATCCATTACATCCCTTCTGCAGTTTCCCATCCACCCGCAACTGCTGACCTCCCCTCCCCCACAGATCCACTTCTCTTCTGTTTCCATTCAGAAAAGAGCATCCCTCTTAGGTATATCAAATGAATATGGCATAACAAGTTACAATAAGATTAGGTACAAAATCATGTCAAGACTAGATGAGGCACCCAAAAGGAAAAGAGGCAACAAAAGAGCAGGCGAAAGAGTCAGAGACTTCCACACACACACTCTCCACTGTTAGGAGTCCATGAGAACTCCAAGCTACATAACATACATGCAGAAAAACTAGCACAAACCCATACAGATTAAGTCATTATCACTTCAGTATCTGAGATCCCAACCCAGCCACAAAACCTTTGACTTACAATCTGTCCTACTCACAAGATGTAGTGGGGCAATGGTGGCACAGAAGTTGTGGAAGCGGCTAACCAATGACTGGTCCAACTTGAGACCCACATCATGAGAGGGGGCCCATGCCCCACACTATTTAGATAGCCAGGAACCTGAAGCTGGATAGTACAAAGATTTAAGATAGAACCAAATATCACTGGCAAAAAGAAAATCAATGAAATGATGCCCAATAATATTCTGCTATTCTCATAGATCAGTGCCTAAGCCAATCATCATCAGAGAGGCTTCCTCCAGCAACTGATGAGAGCAGATGCAGAGAACCACATTGAAATATTAAGCATGGGCCACAGAATACTACAGACTTTAAGTCAATTATTAAATATGAATTAGGTTAAAGGAAAATATAATGTGCCTATAATTAAACTGAGTTATTTATGGTTCATATTTCAGCCATATCTATAAAATGCCAAACTTTTGTGCATGTCCAACACTTTGACATCATGATATTGGCAGTTACAAATATGTTCAGCCAGGTTCATAGCAATCCTGGAAGGCGTGTGGCTAACTATAAATTAGAAATAACTGCAAGACTACTGTTTACAATTTTGAAGCTGTTATAAGAAATATTACTCAATTATGTAATTTTAACTTGGGATTAAATGGTTTTTAATGTTTTCTAAATTATTCATGTTTATTTTATACACCTTATTGCAGTTCCTCTTCATAGTGCTCTGTAGATCGGTGCATTCACAATGTGGTAGTACACTTGGTCATAATTGAGTCTGGTGATTACATTTATTATTTTCTCTTGCTACTTTGTTTTGGGCCAGTAATGAATCATTAAACTATCTCTCACATTATAGGCCACATTCCCACATCTAGTATGATTCAGATAGAGTTAATATCTATGGTGTAGTGAATGATTTAAGGAAGACAGTAATGAGATTGTGGCTCATGCCCTTAAAGCCTGACATCTGAAATCCTATCATTTTCCACATGAAGAAATATGTTAAATATTATAATATCTGACATGTCTATCACTGTGGGATTAAACCAGCTATCTGAAACATTGGTTTGATATTTTGATCCTTAGAAACATTATCTTCTTTTGTCTTACAAACTCTGAATAATTGATTTGAGGATAATGGAGGTTTATATTTCCATGCTCTTAGTTTTAATTCCAAAAAGTATTACTATGTCCCCCTGGTTTAGTCTCTCACCTTAAACAAAAGAAGTCAATAGCACAGTCTTTTCCTTTGCTTATGAGAGACACAATGCAGGAAGAAAGGTGTTTAATTAGTGGCATTTATGTTTTCAGCATGAGACTCTGGTTTGAAAGTTTCAACAAGTAGAACACACACACACACACACACACACACACACACACACACACACACACACACATGCACATTCAATATGTGGGCAATCTGAACAGCTAAACACAATAAGAAAGTAATGGGTTTTTGAATATTCAAAAGAGTCAAAATACGTATACATGAATGAATGAGTACATTTGTAAGAACAGTGAACAGGCATACCACTCTTTGGAAGGGAATATTTCCTAGACTTTTAATTTTTTATTTTTATTTTTTACAAATTCTCCTTCTTTTGTAATCTTTCCTTCAAAGAATCATAATCTTTTAAAGCTTCAAGACTATCTCTGATAACTCATCGATTGGTGCATTACAGACATGCGTGCTATGGAGTAAACAACTTTCTGATTGTATATAGGAGCTGTTCCACATGCAACAACTCATATCAGATACTGTAAACTTGGCCAAAAAGCAGTGGTTTAGGGGGTCACATGCTAGAGATTACAAAGGATGACCTGTGTTCTATTTAATATGTGGTCACTGACCATACTTAAACACTTACTTACCTAGACAAGTAGCCAACCATTGTCTTCTTTTAGCATCCATATATGTGTATACACAAATGCAATGAAAATACAATGTATGTTGTCTTAGGGGTAAGACATGCATTCATTTATTAGCACTAAGTTATACATATACTTTTAGGCTGGGTTATATATCTCTTCAAGGTACCAAAGAAAAGACCTGCTACTTCCTACCTAGCCTCTCCATCATGCACCTTATGTCTCTATCCTTACTGTGCAGGCTAATACTTTTCCAGCCTGACAAATTATACTGGAGTAATTTGTATAGAGTGGCTCTCAGTTGAGGAATTGTCCCTATAAGATAAGCCTGTAGGCAGATCTATAATGTATTTTCTTCATGGGAAATTGATATGAGTGGACCCAGTTCACTAGGACAGTGTCATCCCTGGGAAGTATAAGAAAGCAAGCTAAACAAGCCACGACGAGCAAGCCAGTAAGTGGAGTTCCTCAATAACATCTTCATCAGTTCCCACCTCCCGGTTCCTGCCTTGGATTCCTACTCTGACTTCTTGGACTATAAGCTATACTATGAAATGAAATCTTCCCCCCGATGTCATTTTAATCATGTTTTATTTAAATTAATAGAAATCCTACCGAGCCTATAGCTAGAGAGCATTCCAGTTTTCCTAGTCCTGGAAACCTACAGTTCCCTTAGTTTGAAAATGGCAAATCATGTTTATTCCTTTCTTTTCTTGTCTATAAACACTTTGTCTTTCAGCAAGTCTTGGAGTAGAGCTGCACTGCATTATGTGATGTCATCGCTCCTGAAATGCATCGTCATCTCTGACCTGAAATGTTGACACAGATTCCTCTTTTGAGCTGCAGTCCTCCAGAAATTAGTTATGTGAGCAACAGCTAGAATCATTATTTTAAAATATTGACTAGGTCAGAGCTTACCACTACCGAAGTCCATCCATGTCTTGCCACACTTAAAAAAGTATGGCATATTTTATACAAGCTCTGTGTGGCCTGCTTCCCTTTCACAGACCTTCTTTCATGACATCAAGTTTATTTATTTTTGTCTTAGGAGCTAAACCTTGCCTATCTGCCATGCTCATCTTCATATTGTCACTTGGCTGAGTGAGTCTTTTCATTCAATTTTCTGCTTAATTGTCACTTATGGGGTCTTCCCAACCAAGTAATCTAGCCACCCAATCACTATTATCACATGGTCTAACAATCTCTCCATAATAGCCAATACAATCTCACATTTTTTTCTTGCATGTTTCATTTATTTTGGCTTTTAAAGTACATTTACTTAGCAACAATGATGTATTTTTGAGTTATAGTTTACAGTGGGGGAAAAGCAAGTTTCTCGGGAATTTCAAATTTATTTCAAGTTACTCTGGAGATTCAGAGACAATAATGGATCAGTGGTCCCAGAAATTCTCAGAAATGTCAAATTATGTTATATTAAACATAGTTCAAACAATCTTCAGACTGAGTGATTTGGACTAGAGGTCCATGTTTAAAGAGTAAAATACACTAAGTTTACAAGTCCTTACAAAGAAGAGAAGCCTGCAAATATTCAATGAAAATATAATTTAAAATCCAGATCTTCTGGCCGGCGGTGGTGGCACAAGCCTTTAATCCCAGCACTTGGGAGGCAGAGGCAGGTGGATTTCTGAGTTCAAGGCCAGCCTGATCTACAGAGTGAGTTCCAGGACAGCCAGGGCCAGAGAAACCCTGTCTCGAAAAACCATAAAAAAAAAAATCCAGATCTTCCACTAAGGCAGTCATCTCATGAAATCACATAGCAATGGTGGCCACATGCAGTCTTATTTGGCATTGAAATTAGTTATGCCTGGGGAGATCATTCAAGGGACTTAGAGGAAGTATACTGTGCATGCCAACTCACTAGGGTACATTTTGCCTTTTGTTACACTTTTTTTTCAATGTTATACTGTACTCACTGGGCAACTGTTTACATATATATATATATATATGTAAATTAACCCATATAAATTATGGGTTAAGATCCTATTGTGAGTTTAAACATGACATGGGCTGGCACATAGTAAAGAGTGGGTGGGTGACCTGTTAATATGACACATTATATAGTAGTTATTTTATTAATTTTTTAAAAAAGTACTATGCAAATAATTAGATGGCTCATAGCATTAATTTAGGAATCATGACTCACCCCTTCTCCCTTCTTTCCAGTTCCTGTCTTGTAATTTGTGGTCACTCGCATATGCTGCCCCAGTCACCTTTCTTCTTTCATGTTTCATTTGTTTCTATGTCTACTGCCTTTTCTAATCACCAATTTTCATTTCATCCCTCTCTCGGCCCCCTTCAGGTTTTTCTAAGTTTACACATATGTATATACCCACACACTGTCTGTCTGTCAGTTTATCAGTACACACACACACATACACAGACACACACACACACACAGACACACACACACAGAGGATCCACATACCTGAGAGAGAGAGAAATGCAGTTTTTATCTCTCTGAGTCTAGGTCACCTCACGTTACTTTGCCTTGTACCTGTTATATTTAATAACTATTGGTTGAATGAACCCAGATTATAACTACCGAATTGATACTTCACACTTTGATATAAACTTCAAGCCTGAAATTCTCAGCAAGTATTATTTGCTGATATATTTGAGGCCAACCATTACAGAATCGACTTAGCTTTTCCTGAACCATATATAGTTTGAGAGTAAAAGTACTTGCTTCAATCATAAGCATTTGTAAAACATGTGATCAGGGATACTTTGTGAGAAATCATAGCAAGCGAATGCAAACAGTGCACTTGGAAAATCTATGTTTACCTCTACCAGAAATGCTATACACTCAGACAGAGTTAAATGTACTTAGTTTACATTTTGTAAAACTCAGAATAATTAATTTACTCCAGTTGAGACAATAGTATAAATATCAATGGACCACTAAAGAACTCATATAAATTCTACAAATACATAAAAAAAGAAATGAAAGACAAAACAAAACAACAACAGCAAAGCAGCCCAGGACTTGAAGCATTGCCAATCTCTAATTTGTTCACCTTCCAGTTGTTTTTCTGTTTCTCCTCTTAGACAGCTTCTTACTATGTAGCCCTCACTGATCTGGAACTTTCTCTATAGATAAGGCTAGCCTGGAACTCTCAGAAATCTACCTGCTTCTGGCTTCCTGAATGCTGGTATTAAAGTTTTGTGACACCATACTGGGCCACCTTTCAGAATTTTTACTCGGACGAATAAGCCTCAATTCAAATTTTAAACCTTTGGCATTAAGTGATGTCTATTTATACAGTAAGCTGTCATAATTCTTTATAAATATCATTGTGATATCACATGGTGTGCCATAAGGCTTACATGTGATAAGTTTATAGGCCAAGGCTCTGAGAAATTTTGAGAGATGTGCAACAATTGCTATAAACTTATGAGGAATGACCTTGTGCTTTTGGGTCGGTGTTCTCTACTAGCTTTCTAATGACTTGTCTTCTGTGTTGACAAACTTGACACTTCTAATAATTCTGTTTTATAAAACAAACATGACCTACATTTCATGTATCCAACAGATCTCTTTTGTTTGTTTGCCTTCATTCATTTTTTATACATGGTCAAACAATCTCTGTTATTATAGTGCCAGCCCATGTACCACAGAATAGTACCCATGGTGTACCATACCACACTTTGCTTATCCACATGATGGTGGGGACTTGAATTGTCTCCAGTTTTGGATATTTGGAATATTGCTGCTTTGACCTTCAGTATATAAGTCATTTCGGTTGGTATATGGTTTCTTTTCATATGTTAAATAAATAGGAGAGTAATTTCTGGCCAGTTTGTAGTGACATTCTTTTGCTTTTCAATAGATAATGCCTGGAGTCTCGTATTTCTTCACATGCTTAGTGTGACTTTTAAAAGGGGCTCTATTGACACCATCATTCCAGTAGGCAGAACTGACAACACAATACAACTAAACATGATGAATTAAAACAAAAGACTCTAGGGAAAACAGTCTAAATGCAGATAAAGGTCTGCCGTCTGACCATGTTGTACCTTCTTCCCAGTTTTGGACCACACAAAGGCACTGACTTAGACAAGGAGGGCTGCTATAAGAGTAATGTTGGCTGGCTGAAATAGCAAATGATATTTTTTAGTTTGGAGTCTGGAAAGTTCTCAGTCAAGGTGTGATCAAATGTAGTATATGGTGAGATTCAGCAAGAGCCTTGCCCTCATGACATCCTCAAGTGAAAGAAGAATAAGAAAGTTCTCTGGGATTTCTTCTATAAATCAATTAATCCCATTTATAAAAACTATCCTCTTGAATTAGCCAAATTATCTCCTGATACAATTACATTAAACCCAGGATTTGAATAAAAGCATTTAGAAGGGGCGGTCTATAGCAAGAGCTACCTTATAGGGTTATTAGAGGTGTTGATGAATTAATATAATTTAACATATAAAGGTGTCTGGCACATAGTAAACTCTACATGAAGGTGAGCTAACTTCATTTTGTTTTATCATTGTAATTTGAAAAGTTATAACATACTTAGCCTGGTTGCACTGTAGTTAGTTCTAGGAGATTCTTCATGTTCTCATAAAATTTTTACCTTTCATTTTTTTGTGTATGTGTATATGTGTGTGCATGTGTATGTGTGCTTACATGCATGCATGTGTACAGTCAAACAACAACTTTCAATGCTCAGTTTTCTCTTTCTCTCATATGGGCTCAGGGAGTAAACCCAGGTCACCAATTTGGGTCCAGTAACTTTTTCATACTGAGATATCCTGCCAGCCCCTGTTAATGAGCATGTCTTTTATGATATTACTTCAGATACTCAAGTCTGGGCACTAGAATGAAATGTTCTATGAAAGTCAAATGAAAGATAATATATATAGTAAAGACTTGAAAAGGCCAGATAAATCCTGCTAATCAAACCACTGCTAATCATATGCCTTAGACAATAGCTTGTGAACAGAGGTCCCTTTTATCCTTCACATATACTATCCAGATAAATAATGAAAACTGCCACAGGAAGTTTCTGTGTTTTTACATCATCAATTACTTGAACATAAGGACCTTCTGTCTTCTCCTCTTTATGAGATCACTTTGTTTCCTTGTCCCGGTTCTCCTGTATTCACTGGCTTGGCATCCAGTGAACCACTAGTGCACAGAAGCAAAGAACAACTAGAGAAAGAATCCCAAAGGGGTGGTATTCCTCCTGAAGCCATTCCTGCCCATTTTAGACCCTTTTTCTTAAAACACAAGTCCCCATACCCTTGCCCCATCTTTCTTATGTCTCTTCTGATTGACAGCTCGAGTGGAAGCTCTGAAGTCATGCTGGTCATTAAAAAAAAAAAAAAAAAAAAAAAAAAAAAAAAAAAAAAAAAAAGAAAAGAAATAACTCCCGAGAGTGTTTTACAGCATGCCCCAGGGGTGTCTAGCTGCAATCAGTGATCATCTTTCTATGTATAGGTCACTGCTTCCTAATCTCTTCTGGTCACAAGTGTTGAAATACCAACTGAATCTTCTAACAGCAAGCCATATTTTACTTTACATTACCCATCTTCACATTTGGAACCTCATCAAAGGAATAGACTAAGTCTAGGTTACAATATGGCAAATGTGTTGTAATGACACTGGATGCTTCTTCCATTTCCCTATGTAACCACTCACAGTGTTAGGAACATGTTATTTCAACTATTTGTGGGATATAAGGGTTTCTCAAAGTTTTTATTCCTATGAAAATAGTAGGACTTAATTGCTTGTAGAAGAAAAGATACGGCCAGGCGGTGGTGGCGCACACCTTTGATCCCAGCACTTAGGAGGCAGAGGCAGGCAGATTTCTGAGTTTGAGGCC
>NW_022196898.1:66938895-66958116 GCF_008632895.1 Mastomys coucha | reverse complement strand
AAAAAAAAAAAAAAAAGAAGAAAGAAGAAAAGATACATAAAAGTAGGTTTCCCAAAACATGAGACAGAGATGGCTTATACTGTTAACTTATTAACATACAATTATTTTTTCTATCATTGTGACTATTCAAATAGGGTCTTGATTTCCATGAGTGTAGAAGCATTATTTTAGACTGAGTGATACCTTATCCCATGTCTTAGGGTGTGAAATGACCTTTCCCCAGATGGTAAAACCTAGAAGGCTGGGAAAGTTAACCCCCACTCAGAAGGATGAAATTCATGTAGAAAAGAAAATGAAGTGAAAGAAAATTTTTCTTCCAATTTTCCAGTGATAGTTGCCTAAATTGTTGTGTTCAGTTGGCTGTCTTTATAAACAGGGATATCTCTACTGTAAATGTCCTGTATTCAATCCCATCTCTCTGTCTCTCTCTGTCTCTCTCTCTCTCTCTCTCCCTCAATTCTACATTTTCTACATTTTCTTATACTGTAATTCTACATTTTCTTATACTGTAAACTTTATTCCCAATAAACACAATTATGCTTAACCTTCTCCTTGGGTTGTGTTTTATAAAATAAGCTGACATACGGTATTGAAAAGTTAGAATAGAGGACTAATAATTTTAGTATAAAATTCCGTGTTAGTATATAAAACTACTTATGGATAATGCTGTTGTTGCTGCTGCTGCCTGATATCTGGTTTCAGTAGTCCTCTTATTTTATATCTCTGGAATGAACTACATGAATCTTTGAAATACGGTGTATGATCAGATCAGGTGCCGAGACAGTAGAGATCTACTCCTTTAGGAATTTGTGGCCTCAGTCTCTACCTCCCAGGCAATCAGCTTGTATGTTCAAGATGAAGCATTTCAAATACACTCAGTTGAAGCAATCTCTCTCTCATCTGTAGAGAAGTACTTCTTTCCCATTATGGAGGCCACTGAAGGATATGCTTTACTTTGTATTTGATTCAGGGCATTTTAATTTTGTCGTGCATCATTTCATCTCTCACCACGGAGTTTCTAGCACATTTGTTCTGCATACAAAAGGGCATCTTTATGCACAGGCTCATTATGTATCATCGTGACTATTTGGGGATAAATACAAAGGTTCCCACTTTATGTGGTCTGGATACTGATGACTGAAAATGACTTCTATTTTTTATTTCTGTGGCTCTATTTAAAATAATGACTGCAGACTCTTTAAAAAGAATGTCATTTGTGTGTCAATGGACAGAGCAGGGGATCAGATCACCTGTGATAATTGCAAATTAATGCTCTCCTGGTAATGCATTAACTGTACACTATTGATCTACAATGGAAAAATCAGGACTCCTGAGAAGTAATTTATATTCCCCTAAGTTTTGGGGGGTGATGTATGCATTTCTGTTTGCTTTTCTTACTTTTTTAATAATGTATTTTTTTATTCACATGTTTTTTTCTCTAAGTTTTATATGTCCCTCAGTGAGATCCTTTCTGACTTGTAATTAGAAGCCATCAAAATTCATATCTATGTCTCAGAAATCATTTTTAGAAAGCTATTGAACTGTAACTTGAAGCACAAGCCTCACATATGATGCAGAGATTAATATTTTGAGAGTGCCATGATTTTGAATGATTGTATGTTACTTAGATAAACTAAAATTCCACTTGATTCTTTGCAAAAAAAAAAATGAAAGTTTGTTGAGAAGCCTGCAGCAAAAACATTTGAAAGTTTCATTGAAAAGCATTCAGCCGCTGGGCAGTGGTGGCACATGCCTTTAATCCCAGCACTTGGGAGGCAGAGGCAGGGAGATTTCTGAGATCAAGACAAGCATGGTCTACAGAGTGAGTTCCGGGACCTCCAGGGCTACACAGGGAAACCCTGTCTTGAGAAAAAAAAAAAAGGATGCCATCACTATTGTGGATACAGAGAAGGAGCCTGATATGGCTGCCTTCTGAGGGGCCCTGCCAGAGCATTACAAATACAGAGGCAGATATTAAAAGCCAATCATTGGACTGAGCGTGAGGTCCCCAAAAGAGGAGTTAGAAAAAGAACTAAAGGAGTAGAAGGGGTTTGCAACAACATAGGAAGAACAACAATAACAACCAACCAGAACTCCCAGGAACTAAGCCATCAACAAAGGAGTACACATGACTCCAGCTGCATATGTAGCAGAGGATGGCCTTGTCATGCATCAATGGGAAGAGAGGCCTTTGGTCCTATGAATGCTCTATAGATGCCCCAGTGTAGGGGAATTGAGGGCGGGTAGGTGGAAGTGGGTGGGTGTGTAGATGAGAACCCTCATAGAAGCAGGGGGAGGGAGGATGTGATAGGGCGTTTCCAGGAGGGAGGGAAACTGGGAAAGGGGATAACATTTGAAATGTAAATAAGGAAAATATCCAATAAAAATAGTATGGCATCTTAGGGATTTGAATGATATGACTTCTCTCTTAGGAATGAACTTTAAACATATTTATAAATAGTTTATTTTAGAAACAAAAAATTGGTATGAGAGAAGAGGCAAAAACTTCCTAGGGTAAATATCTATGCACACCTTCACAAAAAACTACTACTGATCATATACATATTCATATTTCCTTATGTTTGTATCAAAAGTTTTTTACATGTCTGTGTACACCCATGTGTACAAAGGCATAATACACATGTGAGGGTCAGAAGAAAACCTTCAGCCATTTATTCTTTTTTTCCATTGTAGAGGATACAGGAATATATCTTAGGTCTTTAGGCTTAACAACTGGTCCCATATCCATCAAACCATCTTATCAACACTCATATCAAAATTCAATAATCTGTAATTATTTTTCTATGTGTTCAAAAGCATGTATTTCAATGAGAACCCGATTCTGTAACTAGTGCAGACTAGAGTCATAAGGTCATATGGATAAGGTTGGCCTCTGAATTAAGTATTGGAAGTCAATGAAAACATGGAGATATTTTGATAGCAATTTGCTTAACTCCATTTTACAGTCCTTAAACTTATACATTTTCTGACTTCTATAAGATATGTAAGCCTTTATTGTGATTTCTAGTGAAAGGTCTTTAAACATTATTCTTAAGCTCATGAGAATTTTTCTTAGTTTACTATCATTTCTGTTTTTAGCAAGAGACACAATTAATACTGTAAAATAAAACCTGTCCCCAAATTACTTGAATATTTTATTCCCTCGTAAATCATTATCATTGGCACCAAGAAAACCTTTAATAAATGTCAGCTGCATGACTAGAATTGCATAAGCCTGGCTCTTCCTTTTTTTTTTTCTCTAGGAGTTTATAATTAATTAGAGGCAGAAACAATCAGAGTTGATATTCATTTTACAAGTAGACTGAGAGCTGGACCAGAGTGCTGAAGACTCCCTGACATGCCAATCATTGCTGGATAATGAGAGGGTTGATGGGACCAGGTGGCTGGAGCTTGAGAAAGACATCCAGGGAACAAGGACTCTGAATTCTGATTCTGCATTTAACATACTAAAGTCTCATTCCCTTCTAGTGTATGAATGAGAAAGATATTCTAACTTCTGTTTTATAAATAAATAAACTAAGGTTTGTAGGGTAAATAATAATAAAGGCAGGTATGAATCCAGATAATAAATGATGAAGCCAGATGCTAAATAAAGAACATTAAAACCTAAAGCTTTTATCTTCTTTGCAATGAATATGCATGCAGCCACCGGGACACATAACAACAGTACACAAGCATTACGAAGAGGTTGAAAGGACTGAATGAACTGTCATATTTGTATTTTGTTATAGCCAATGTTCTTTTGTATAAGTCTATTCAGAATGGAAACTTTGAGAGTATTATTTGCCAAGATGCAAAGCAACATCAGACCATCACTTCTTATGTTAGGCAGTTACAAAGAGGCAAAGAGGCACAGAAATGAATGGTCCAGCATCAATTTCACTTCGGGAACTAGAGCTATTACAAATGCTTATAAAGCAGGTATCAGAGCTTGTATGTATTTGATAAGGTTTTTGGTTTCAAGATATAGGTGGCCTGTGATCAGGTATCATTTTATCTGTATCTCTTTCTCATCTCTTCTGCATTACTTTTCAAACTTTACATACATTCAAGCTTCAAAATCAAACATTAAATAAGCCAAACCTCACATTTTTTAATCTAAGAAGGAAGGAGAACTTGTCGATGCTGCTGCATGCCAATGATCTCAGAAGACAGGCAACAGCTTACTAACAGGGAAAGAAGGAAGAAGTGGAGAGTGGGAATAAGGAGGCATGAAGTAAGTCATGGTATATTGCAACACATAACAATGCCTGGGATGCATTTGTTGTGAATGCATTGTGGACATTGTGACCAAACATAAGCCTTACCACAAACAGAAATGCACATCTGGGTGTATGACAGCAAGATAAAAAAAATGAAAGGTTTAGTTTGTTATGATTGCTTAAGAGTGATTGCTTCTCCTATATGTAAAGGTGTGTTTATATGAAAGTAACCAATTTAACCACAGCTTCTGAAAATGCAAATTTACTTTGGATGTATCAGGATAAAAAGAGTGAGCATGAAGAAAAGTGGCTATAACCCATGGGCTTCATTTGTACAATGAGCTAATGATTCGTGATCATTTAAAAATGTAATTAAGAAAAGTAATAAGGGATTACATCAGCTGATATAGAGAATGGCAGGGCACAAATTGAATATCGTGATCAGAAACTCTTACAGAGGTAAGCATTCAAGAGGAGCCAACTGTGAAATACATTTTTTGTGGTATATTTTCATCTCAGTTAAGAGAGAAATTCTGATCTAAAACCTCAGGGAAATTTTAAAATATATTAGGCATATGATAAAACTGCATGCTTCAGGAAAGGAATCTGTATTGCTCTGTTTGGGGATGAATATTTAATAATGTTTTTCTTTGTATTGAATATAGATGATGATATTTTATTATTAGCATAACCCATACTTGAGAATGTGTTTCCTCTATAAGTAAAGGATTTGTGTTAATAAACACATATTTTAAGGGGATTATCAAAAAATTTACATGCAGCTAATTGAATGTAAAGATAGCTGTTAATAGATCTTGAAGAGAGAATTAAAATTTTAAAGAATAAACAACAAGTAATTAAAAAATAACATATAGGTTATTAAAAGGTAGAGGAAAGAAAGATATACATAACACTAAAATAAAACATTTGGAAAAGTCTATAGAAAACATTATTTTATAAGCCTAGTGAAAAACATATACAACATATATGTATGTGTGCATACATACATGTACTTATGCAACATGGGATGATGGTGTTCCCCTCAAAAGCCATTCACTGTCTAAAAAAACCAGCGTGTCACACACGGGAAGCCTCATTTCTAGTTGTTATTTGAAGGGATAGAAACGTCCCAAACAATATAGGCTATTGCCTTTAATCATGGCTGACTTTCAGCACTTGAAGACCTTATTGCTGATGATACCACCCACTTCAGACTCAGAATCTGGAAGAATTAAGTTTGAGATGATGTGAAAATCTCTTTCTGGAGGATTGGCACCCATAGCATCAGAAAATGCTATAAAAGATGTCAAGGGAAAGGAACAACTGGAAACTGAACCCAAATGGAAAGCCTATGAATAACTACCAATGACTCACCCAGCAACGTCACTAATGGTTCAAAAGTGGCATTTTTGTCTTGGGAATAACTAACAGTCGTCTAATTCTATTTAAGGGTCACCAAATGGAAGACAGTTCGTGCCTAATACTATAAGCCTAGATAACTGTATATGGCTGGAGGGGCTGTACATCCTGGAGGAAAATATGCTACTGAAACCTTTGTAAACCAATGTAATTTCAAAATGAAGTCAACACTTGTCCTTATACCCACAGATGAGTGTACCTCTTGCCCCTTATTGAAGAACTCTTTTTGCACAGAAGACTACTAGAGACCCACATCTGGTTAACTCCAATGGATGCATCTGCAATGCAAGTCTCATGGCGTGGGGAAAAGCATGAAAGAATGAGGAGAGCCACAGGAGCAAGACACTTGTGGCTAGATAGTGTCACACCCTAAAAGTGGCAGAGAAAACACATCTGTGGAATCTCGACAGTGACTGCCTAGACAAGATTGGCATAATGACAACCCTAGCTGATCTGCCAGTGAGGACAGAGGAAATTTCGGAAGCTCCCAACTCTAGTAGTCAAAGGATGCCAAGGGAAGGCGAGGCAGTTGGGCTCCTGAAGAGGTTCTCCAATCCAAGTGGTCAATTCTGGACAGAAGTTTATGTGAGCCACTTTAAATAGACTCTGGTATAATACACATACATACATACATACATACATACATACATACAAATGCAGACATATGTATATTGTAGAATAATAAAGAATATGAGATCAAAAATTTGAGAGGGAAAGGAGAGACAATGGAGGAGTTGGAGAGAAGAGCTATAGAACTTATGTATGGGCTTCTCAAAATGAACACAATGCCATGAAAATACAAAGCTAAATTCTTCAGTGAGAAGTTGGTCCTGTCTCCTTCTTTGGGTGTATCCATTTTAGAAGAAAGCCCTCAGATGTTGGTACTGCTCAGAATCATGTCTTAAGACTGCATTTCAAGATCTTTACTAAAGTCAATTTCTAACCTGAGAGTAGGCAGGCAATTGAGCTTTTAGTTCAATTCAAAAAATAACTCTTCAGTCAGATATCTTTAGGATTGATGATAGGAAATTTAAAAAGTCCTAAAAGTACAAAATTAGTGATAATATTTTAAAAGTTGCCTTCCCTATGTTGCCTATTTCTCATAACCATTTGGATGAATATACTATGATAAAATTCATAAAACTCATTAATGGCAAGCCAGAGCATGCATATATAGTGAGATAAGTAAATAGGAAATAGGGAAAAGCAACACCGAAAGTAGATGCTTACAAAGTAATGTGGAGTATGAACACTGAAATACCTATAATATATTCTTAGCCTTTATGTAGAAAAGTAAAGCAAATTATTGTTCAGAATTTTGGTCAAACATATGAAGATCAAGAAATAAAACTTGCAGCAAACAGGAATCTGTACATATAATATAAAAGGGTCAGATCACATAAAGCATTGGGGTCAGGGTCAATAAGAGAGCCAGCCAAATGACATTTATAAGAACAACAGCAACTGAAACTCCATGCCACTCTTTATCTGCTGGAAGTTAATGCATCATTATTTTGTAGTATAAAATAGTCATCTTGTGACAATATTGCTTTTTCTATAGTAAAGCTGTCTTTTAAAAATATTAGATTTAATTTCCATTAATTTCCATTGACTCTAGATGCTAATGCTTCTGTCAAGTGGAGACTATGCAGTCACTTGAAGGCCCAGTGGGTTTCCATTTAATTTCTTTCCTTTGCTTATAAACAACATTTGTTGCCCTGGAATCAAGATGCTTTTTAAAAATTACAACCTCTTGAAAACAGTCTTCCATTAAAGTCATTTAAAATAATGTAATAATTGACACGGTAATTAGAACTTCATTGAATGGGTACTAAGGCTACAGTTTTCTTATATGCTATTGGAAGAATATAGAGAGTCTGTCTTTTATGTATCTACTTAAATTTTACTCTTTAAATTGTAAATTAAATACCTATTAAAGCAAGGCAATAGGAAAATGTATAATGGAAATTAAAATGTGCCTATCTTCACTAATTATATGAAATAGTTCTGATAACATTTACAAATGACTTTGGTACTAAGAATTCTTCATCTACCACACTTTGGCTTTAAACTGAATGAGCATGTGGGGGGAGAATCCTTGAATAAGCACTTTGCATGTACCCAGTAAAATTTGGAATATTGTGTATCATTAATTTTTGATAAGACAATGGTGCTCATAACAAAATCTGGGTACTTAAGTCTCCATGTACATTATGAGTAAGGAAAAGCCAACACTATTGATACCTCTGGGGAAACAGAGGCATCCTCCTCCTCTTTTTCCTCCTCCTCTTCCTCCTACAATTAATCCTTTCTTCTATAGTTTTAATAAAGTAATTAGTTTTCTAGCCATATTAAAACTTTCCATTTAGCTTGACCTAGCTGAAGCAGAATGACTGCAATTATTGTTAAAACTTCATTAAGTTATTCAAGCCCACTAAACAACCGTCCTGTTATGATCTTTCTGCAGAGCGACTGGCTGTCAGGCTCTCTTGCTCTACTTACTGTATTTCATGATTCTCTATTAACATCAGTGACAACCCCATTCACACAAAGATGGGATGTGAAAATCAGTCATACCAATTCCCTGAAAGTGCAGGTAATAATTGTACACATATGAGCTGATGGTTTCCCCACATCCTGAGTGAAGGTTCTGAAGAGATTGAACTATAATGACAATTAAATTGAACTATGTAAGTTCAAAATCAGTCAAAAGAAGTTGCTCTTTTATTTATCCTCTATCTATGGCAATGGTGGAGAATGAGCATTTCTTTTTGAGGATGCCTATTGCTTAAAGCAGTGACAGACTGAGTTTAGGTTGAAATACAAAGATGTGAACAACACATTAGCAGGAATTATAGATCAGTGCTTAAATTGGAGGAAGGGGATCTATGACTCAGTGGGAAGCCATAATTCTGGATTCACAATCACAACCAATAAAGAAGATCCAGGCTAGGAAGAGAGTTCAGACAGTAAAATGCTTGCTGTGCAAGCATGAAGAAGAGGCGACTGAGTTTGGTTCACAAGCACCCTGGTAAAATACCAGAGGAGAGGCTCTGTGACCCCAGTGTTGGCGAGAAGACAGAAGATTCCTGGAACACAGGAGCATGATGGCCAGCTGGTCTTGGCTATCCATGAGCTATATGTTTAGTGAGAGTCTGTTTCAAAATTAAAGTGGAGACTAGATGAGAAGACACTACAAGTTCCTTGGGTCTACACATATACTACAAACACAGATGGACAGATAGATAGATAGATAGATAGATAGATAGATAGATAGATAGATAGATAGATAGATAGAAATGATAGAATAAATTACAAAAAATTAAATTAATTTAAAATTAATGTATTAAGACCCTCTCTACAAACTTCTTTATGGAAGGATTAACTTCATTTGTATTGTTCATGAACAACTGATTGGTAACAGAAGCAAGCTCCATAACTGTAATATAGCCCACCTAAGAAATTGCAATGAGTTTGAGAATATAATTTAACCAAGATGTATTTATAAATTTTAGTACCTGGAACTTACTGATAATTTTCATCTAGTCTCTTAATAGCTCTGATTTGCATATTATAATGAAAGGCTGTCAAATAAGATGAAAAAACAGGGATTTCAAAGACACGGAATTCACTGTAATAAATTAGAAGTCAGTTAGGTTGACTGACAAAGGTATGAGTAGCTATCTAGGAACATAAACCCGGAATAGGTTTTGAACATTATTTCGAGGACAGAGTACAATAGCAAGTTCCTCTATAACAGTAATTTTCACTCCAAAGTTGTACTAGGGAACCAATCTGTTTGTACTCACTGTGTTTCTTAACTACATTCTTAGATTTTATAGTCTGTATTCATTGAAACACCACCCACAGGTTATTGTATATACTAGGTACATGACACTATGGCATGCGATTGCTATTGGCAATCCACTAATACACCCAGCATTCCACACATTGCTATTGCTATTAGTAGTGTTTCAGCTGTAAAAGAGAAACCCAAGTGTGTTCTCATAGTGCTTTTCCAGTATATATAGCATTATAACTATAATCCTCATCTGCATTTTAGATAGATCTTCATCCCACATAAGTGTAATATCGTCCTTCAGAAACTATACCTCTCTTCTTGAAACTGCATCTGTCAGTCATTCTTCTATATGTCCCCCTGCCAGAAACACCTATGTAAGTGAGCTCTTTTATTTGTTTAGTTTTCACAAATGATGAATATCAGAAAGCAGCTTGATTTGCATTTAGCTTAAGAAACTTAGTTTAAGGACCCTCAGGGTAATCTGTTTTTAAAATGTGGAGTCTATTTTTAACTGAGTCTTCCAATTCATGCATGGTCACACAATTCTACAACACAGAAAAAGAGAGAGAGAGAGAGAGAGAGAGAGAAAGAGAGAGAGAGAGAGAGAGAGAGAGAGAGAGAGAGAGAGAGAGAGAGAGGGCAGGGATAGGAACAGGGAGAGAAAGAAGAAGGGAAAGAGATCTACAGTTTATTTCTTCATTCAAGGCAATGCTTTAATTTCTTTGGGGATCTCTCCATGTAGAGATTACAAGTTTCTGAGAAAGTTCTGCTTCTAAGGTTTGTGAGAAACAGTCATGCTGATTTCTACCATGGATTTGCAGATCTACACTCCAAACAGTGTACTAACATCTCCATTTCTCGGCAGTCTCACAGGCTCTTGCTGTCTTTGTTACCTCTGACCTTTAACTCAGAGCTATTCCAATAGCTATGAAGGGGCATCTGATTGAGGGTCTGAGTTTTCCTCATCATGTCCTATATGGGGCCCTTTTCGTAGACTTATTGGACATTTATATATCTTCTTTGGGGAAATATCTATTCAGGATTTTGCCGGTGTTAAATTAGGTTATTCTCTTTATCACACACTCACTCATTCCCCGTCTCTCTATTAATATTTATTAAATTTTCCTATAAAGTTGTACAATCTCCTTGTCTATTTTGGGTGTCTACTCCTTAGAAGATACATATTTTCTGCAAATATTTTCCTTAACACAGAGGCAGGTTTTTCTTTCTGTATATGTATAGGTGTATATGGGTGTATTTGCTCATGTGTGCTCCTGTGTATGTATGCATGTGGGCACTGTTGATTAACATCAAGGAGTTTTATTAAGCTTTGGGTAGCAAATTGGATGCTAAAGACTGACCCAAATTTAGGTCTTCATGCTTGCATAGAAAGCATATTATTCACTGATGCAGTTACTTCATCACTTAGAAGCAACTTTTTCATGTGTTATTTCTTTCTTTTGATAAAAAGAAGCACACTATTCTGAATCACTTTCACTTGGTTATTTTTGTTTTTACTGCCTGGTCTTTCTGTGTCCTATTACAAAACAAGCCATGGCCAGTATGTTCTGGGAAATTCCTTCTATGTTCCCATCTAGGAATTTCAGATAGTATGTTTCTTGAATTCACAATCAATATTTCTCTCTCTCTCTCTCTCTCTCTCTCTCTCTCTCTCTCTCTCTCTCCGTGTGTGTGTGTGTGTGTGTATGTGTCTGTGTGTGCGAGTGTATGTATGTGTGTGTGTGAGTTTGTGTTGTATTATGTAAATGACTAGATGAACAATTTTATGGGGCACATATTGATTAAGAAGAACAGTATATTCTGTCACACTTACTCAGCACATGAAAGAAATTTTGCTTTTCACTTTTGAAATGAAAACACTTTCCCAAAATCCTGTCTTAATTTTCAAACATGAAAGTAGAATTTGAAATAACTGCTTGTGTATAGATTTTTTTTTTCCTTCAGTAGAAATGCAACCTATATTTCACTTTGGGGCAGAAATGGTTAATTTGATACACATAAAACCAGAGAAGAGGATGGAGCCAGGGAAAAAGAGCCAACAAGCAGAGACAATCAGGAAAATGGGTGGGCAATAAAGCAGAGAGGTGAAGGTCTCACAAAGATTAAAGCAGCTTGACAGGGAGAATTTTATGGAGAATTAAAAAAGGAAAAAAGATAACTAAAATCAGATTTTGACTAGCATTGAAGGCCAAGCTGACATTAAACACTGTGAATTTGGAGCAAATCCAATTGGCAGAGTTCCTTGAATTTCTCTAGTAATATTCAGCAGTTCAGAAGTAGAGAAAATGAAAGGTTATATTAACCCAGGATTAGGGAATAGAATCAAGTGGAATTCAGTTACAATGGAAGAAAGGCAGTTACATTATCCAACCCCCATCCCACTGAAACACCCTGCCCAATTTCAAGTTCAGGTTTGTTCAATTGTGATCATCCAAAGAATATTTTAATACTGATTTTTTTTCTTCGAATTTTAGCTAAACTTTTAAAAACATATTTTCTGACTGAATGATAGTTTAATTTCAGCTAATAGTAAGATTTGTACATAAATCTATAATTTTCTGCCAGTAAATCACTATGGGTGGAAACCTTATATTTTAGCAAAATTGTTTGGGAACCAATGTTCTGTAGAGTTTTATGAAAATTGTTTACAACATTCCCTGCCACAGCTGAAAAGTAAGAAAAATTTTTTCCAATTGTGTGAACCATTGTATTCGTGATCAGAGTTTTGCTAAAGATAATAAATAACTCAAGCACAGTTAACACACAATATTTCTGGTGTGCATCACGTCGTCAATACGTGCAAGGGTGACTAACGGCTGTGACATGACCCGGTGTGAAAAGACACAGTGAGGCCCTTCCAGGAAACCCCAGCAACAGGGACGGAATGGATAAGTCCTTCTGTGTACAGAGAAGTTGAAAGGGCACCTTGTGAAGTAGATCAGAGAGCAAGGCAGCTGAGTGCTGATAAAATAACCCACAGGAAAAAAAAGGTAAGGAACAAGATAGACATAGAAAATGAGTGGACAAACATTTCAATTCATGAGGCCAAGACCCAGCCATGTTCAAAATATCTGATTTCTTTTAGAAAAATTTACTGAATAGTGCTCTTTCTTTCTGATGTTCTAAAGTGGCTTCTTTTAAAATTTAATTGCATATGTGTGTGTGTGTATGTGTGTGTGTGTGTGCGTGCGTGCGCATTGTACACATCTGTGCATGTGTGTCTGTTGTGTACACATGCATGCCATTATATTTGTTGGAGGTCAGAAGACAACTTGTGGAAGTTAGTGTTCTCCTTCCATCAAGTGTGGTCCAGGGATCACACTCAGGTTGTGAAGTTTGTCACCAAGAGCCTTTACTACAATGAGCCATCTTGCCTCCAGTGTCCTTTTCCACCAAGGCCAGACCAGAGAGCCCTCAGCTACATGTGTGCTGGGGGCCTTGGACCAGTTCACATATGCTGCCTGGTTGCTGGCTCAGTGTCTGGGAGCTGCGAGAGTCTGGGTAGTTGAGACTGCTGATCTTCCTATGGGGTCGCCCTCCCCTTCAGCTTCTTCAATACTTCCCCTAATTCAACCATAGAGGCCCCCAACTTCCATCCAATGGTTGGGTGTAAGTAAATGCACCTGTCTCACACAGCTGCTGGGCCTCTCAGAGGACAACCAGGATAGGCTCCTGTCTGTAAGCACATGATAGCATCAGTAAGAGTGTCAGGCCTTGGTGACCTCCATGAGATGGACCCCAAGTCTTGCTGGTCACTGGACCACTATTCCTTCAGTATCTTCTCCATGTTTGTCCCTGCAGTTCTTTCAGACAGGAACAGTTTGGGGTCAGAAAATTTGACTGTGGGTTGGTAACCCCATCCCTCCACTTGAGGCCCTATCTACAGGAGGTAAACTCTTCAAGTTCTTTCTCCTTACTCTTGTCATTCTGGATAAGGTCACCCTCATTGAATCCTGAAAGTCTCTCACCTCCCAGGTCTCTGGTATTTTCTAGAGGGTCCTCCCAGCTCCCATCCTCCAAGGCTACATATTTCCATTCATTCTGCTAGCCTTTGGACTTCTCTCCTGGCCCGACCTTCACACACATAACTGATCCTATTCCCAATTCTCCTCCCCTCTCCCTCCTTCTAAGTGGGATTGAAGCATCCTCATGTGGGCCATTCTGCTTTTAAATTTCTCACAGTCTGTGGGTTGTATCCTAGGTATTCTGTACTTTTTTGCTAATAGTCACTTATTAGTAAGTAAATACCATACCCTTTTGTGTCTGGGTTTCCTCACTCAGGATGATATTTCCTAGTTCTATCCATTTGCCTGCAAAACTCATGTATTCATTCTTAACAGCTGACTATTATTCCATTGTGTAAATGAAACACATTTTCTTAATTATAGATCTATTTTCATATTTCATATTTTCATATTTCATTCTTTGGTTGAGTGACACCTTGGTTGTTTTCAGCTCTTGGTTATTACAAATAAGGCTTTTAAAAACATAGTGGAGCATTTATCCTTGTAGTACAGTGGTGCATGTTTTGAATATATGTTCAAGAATGGTATAGCTATGTCTTCATATATAATTATCTCCAATTTTCTGAGGAACCTCCAGATTGATTTCCAGAGTGGATGTCCTAGTTTGTAATCCTGCCAGCAATGGAGGAGTGTTTTTCTTTCTCCACATCCTTGCCAGAATCTGCTGTCGCCTGATTTTTTGATCTTAGCCATTCTGACTGGTATGAAGTGGAATCTCAGAATTGTTTTGATTTGTATTTCCCTGATGACTAAGGATGTTGAACATTTCTTTAGGCACTTCTGGACAATCGAGATTCTTCTGTTTTTGAGTTCTCGATTTAGCTCTGTACCACATTTTTTAATCGGGTTACTTGGCCTATTTTAGGGGTTAACTTCTTTCATTCTTTATATATTTGGGGTATTGGCCCTCTATCAGATGTGTAGTTAGTTAAGATGGTTTCCCAATCTGTAGGTTGCTGATTTGTCTTATTGACTATGTCCTTTGCCTTACAGAAGCTTTCCAGTTTTATGAGGTCACATCTATCAATTCTTGATCTTAGAGCCTGAGCCACTGAAGTTCTGTTTAGAAAATTTCCCACTGTGCCAATGAATTCTAGGCTCTTTTGCACTTTCTTTTCTATTTGATTCAGTGTATCTGGTTTTACATTGAGGTACTTGACTCACTTGGACTTGAGCTTTGTGCAAGGCTTAATTATGGATCTATTTTCATATTTCTACATACAGACTGCAAATTAGACCAGCTCAACTTATTAAGGATGATTTCTTTTTTCCATTGTATGTTTTTGGCTCCTTTGTCAAAGATCAAATGTTAATAAGTGTGTAGGTTTATTTTTAAGTCTTCAATTCTATTCCATTGATCAACCTGTCTGTCTTTCTTTGTACCAATACTATGCAGTTTTTATTACTATTGTTTGTAATTAGGGATGGTGATTCCCACTGAAGTTCATTTATTGTTGAGAATTGTTTTGGCTATCCTGGTTTTTTGTTTTGTTTTGCTTTTTCATATGAATCTGAGAATTGCTCTTTCCACATCTGTGAAGAACTATGTTGGAATTTTGAAGAGGACTGTGTTAAATCTATAGATTGCTTTTGGTAGGATGATCATTTTTACTATGTTAATCTTACTAATCCATTAGCATGGGTGATCTGGATATACCAACACACCTGAAAAGCATGATGTTAACCAAAAATTCCATCCCATGATGATAACAGAGACATTTAAGGAGGATATAGATAACTCACTTAAAGAAATACAGGAAACATAGCAAAACAAGTAGAAGCTATTAAAAGAGGAAACAAATAAATCCTTTTAAGAAACATAGGAAAACACAATAAAACAGGTGAATGAATTGAACAAAGTAGTCCAAGACCTAAAAATGGAAGTAGAAACAATAAAAGAAATTACAAATGGTGGCAACTCAGGAAATGGAAAAGCTAGAAAAGAGATCAGGAGCTACACCAACAGAATACAAGATAGAAGAATCTCAGGTGTAGAAGATACCATAGAAGATGTTGGTATAATGGACAAAGAAAATACACAGCATAAAAAGATCCTAACCCAAATAATCCAGTAATCCAGGACACAATGAAAAGAGCAAACCTAGGAATAATAGGAATAGAAGAAATGGAAGATTCCCAGCTCCTAGGACCAGAAAATATCTTCAACAAATTCATAAAAGGAAACTTCCCCAATATAAAAAGATATCCATAAATGTACAAGAAGCTTACAAAACACCAAATAGATTGGACCTGAAAAGAAAATGCTCCTGTCACATAATACTCAAAACACTAAATATACAGAACAAAGAAAGATTATTAAAACTAGGAAGAGAAAAAGGCCAAGTAACATATAAAGGCAGACTTATCAGAAATAACTCTCAACAGAGACTCTACAATCCAGAAGATCCATGTCATGAAGACCCTAATAGAACAGAAATGTCAGCCCAGGATTCTATACCCTGAAAAAGTCTCAATCATAATAGATGGAGAAAACAAATTGTTCCATGCCAAAACTAAGTTTAATCAGTGTCTATATACAAATCTAGCCCTACAGAGGATTATAGAAGGAGAGTATCTACACCAAAAGAAAAACAAGAAATTAAACATCTCTTAACAAACCCAAAAGGAGAAAATCACACACACACACACACACACACACACACACACACACACACACACTACTATCTCCAACAAGAAACATAAGAGGAACTAACAATCAGGTGACTTCAATATATCTCAACCTCAACATACTCAACTCCACAATAAGAAGACATAAACTAAGTGGTTGGATAAGCAAGCAGGATACTGCATTTTTGGTGCATACAAGAAACGCATATCAATGACAAAGACAAACACTACCTCAGACTAAAAGACTGGAAAAAATTTCCAAGCAATTGGTCCAAGAAACAAGCTGTAGTAGCCATTCTAATATCTAATAAAATAGACTTTTAACCAAAAGTTATCAAAAGAGACAGGGAAGAACACTCCATCTTCATCAAAGGAAAATCCATCAGGATGAAGTCTCAATTCTGAACATCTATGACCCGAATGCAAATGCATCCACATTCACTAGAGAAACTTTACTAAAGCTCAAACCACACATTGAACCTCACATAATAATAGTGGGAGACTTCAACACCCTACTCTCATCAATGGACAGGTCATTGAAAGAGAAAGTAAACAGAGACACAGTGAAACTAATTGAAGTTATGAACCTAATGGATTCACCAGATATATTCAAAACATTTCACCCTAAAAAAATGAGTATACCTTCTTATCTGTACTACATGGTACCTTTTTCATAACTGACCATATAACTGTCACAAACAAGTCTTACCTAATACAAGAAGATTGAAATGATCCCATACATCCTATCAGATTCCCATGGACTAAGGCTAGACTTAAATAACAACAAAACCAACAGAAATCTTACATGCCCATGGAGATGGAATAGCTCTCTACTAAATGATAACTTTATCAGGGAAGAAAGAAAGAAAGAGACCAAAGACTTTATAGAATTCAATGAAAATTAAAACACATCACAGCCAAACTTATAGGACACAATGAAAGCAATGCTAAGTGCCCTCATAAAGTGGAGAGATCCTACACTAGTAATTTAACAGCACACCTGAAAGCTCTAGAACAAAAAGAAGCAAACACATCCAAGAGGAATTCACAGCAGGAAATAATCAAACTCAGGGTGGAAATCAACCAAATGGAAACAAATAGAATGATAGAAAGAATCAACAAAACCAAAAGCTGGTTCTTTGAGAAAATCAACCTGATATATAAATCCTTAGGCAAACTAAGTAAAAGACACAGAGACAGTATCCAAATTAAGAAAATCAGAAATTAAAAGGGAGACATAACAACAGAATTTGAGGAAATTCAAAACTCATCAGATCTTACTACAAAAGCCTATACTCAACAAAACTGGAAAACCTAGTCCAAATGAAAAGACTGATTTTCTAGATAGATACCACATACTAAAGTTAAATCAAGATCATGTTTACTATCTAAGCAGAACCATAAACCTTAAAGAAATAGAAGCAGCCATTAAAAACTTCCCAACCTCCTGTCTGTCTTTCAGAGTCTGTTTACATTAGCTTCATGCTCAAGGGGTCTAGCTCTATTTGGTGGAGGTTTGAGGGCAAATAAGTCTGTTACATTTTATTTGAAGAACGGCACCGTAATTTGTATTCTGATCTATACAACTTCTGTGCTCAACTTTGGATCATCTTTAAGATAATGCTGTATACCTAGAATAAGAAACACAAGCTATTTGCATACTTTTTTGCTACTGAACTTAAAGTGATATTAAGCTTTGCTTTCTTTTTTACTAAATTATTTTATTTATTTACATTTCAAATGTTTCCACCCTTCCTGATTGACCCTGAGTAATAAAAACCATAATGTGGAAATACTTGAAATTCACAATATAGTCTTTATGTACGTTTTTTCATTGTTTGGTTGAATTAGACCTCAAATCTGTATAACTGGCCCCACAGAGAACTGCTGATGCTATAATGTTCAAAGACTACTAGGTCCACACTGAGGAATGATTTAAATAAAATGGGAGCCAGGTACGGTAATACCAGCCTATAACCTATCATTCGCAATCATGAGGATTGTGTGTTCGAGACCAATCTTAACGCTAGACTTAGACTAAGAGGAAAACAGTGCCCTCTGGACCTCAGGTTCTGGAAACTTTTCTCTCCGCAAGTCCCACACTTTTGTGGATGACACACACCACTGGGTCACAGTGCACCCAGCAGGTCCCAGCCTTCTTTGATCAGAGTGACTTAGGAACCTCTATACTCTAGGGAGAGAAACCTGGAGCATCCTACCCTCTCTCCCATCTGTACTGCAACAAAACAAAATCAACCTTGACTATGTTACAGAGGCAGAGACTCACTGGATGATGCTTCCCGTGCCTCTGGGAAGTTCTCCATGATTAAGTCACCTGTGACTCTCTGAATCCCCACCTTCCTACCCCCTGCTTGATCCCAAGGAAGCTGCTCACCTGGTGAGGAGACAATAAATTATAGTTGTTTTCCTAAGGTAGCTAATGGGCTGAGATTTTATATTATGCTTTACAATGGTATCAATACAAGCGTTTAATAAGCCTTCCCCCCCCCTCCAAAAATAAAATCAAGCCAATCTCAGTAAAATAAGAGGAAATGATAATACAAGATTTGTATTATGTACGTGAGTGCTGTTAGGAATCTCTTTGTGAAGGCATTGAAAGATCTTTCCTCAGATTTTTAGCATAAGCAGCTCAATAACAAATTATTTTTTTGTAATATGAATGTCAGAAAGCCAACGACTTCTCCGTGTGTCAGGAAGTTAGGAGATAAATGTGGCAATACCTTCAGGCACTCTCATCAGACTAGGGGTTAGCCTCATCATCTGTGTCATTCATTTCTTCATGGAGATCCCATTTTCCATACATTTTTTTTCACATTGCAGTTTCTTCTCATCTGATAGTATATAGTATGCCTCTGTAACCTGGTCTCATTTATTCTAGTACAGGTAGAGAGATGCAAACACTAACAAAAGGTATTCACAGGTTCTTTTTAGTAGAACAGGGAGTGAAGTCTAGGTTTTCTCAGACTCAAAACCAAATAGCAATGGGTGCCACCATCTTGCTTATCCACTGCCTATTTCTTCAGAGGTTTCCATAGCATGCATATCGATCACATGATTTACCTTGCACTGGGAAATTACTTTC
>NW_022196898.1:66866362-66938885 GCF_008632895.1 Mastomys coucha | reverse complement strand
AAAGGAAAGGCATAAGCCCTACCTGGAGAACTGAAGCGCCACTATGAAGAAACTGAAGTCCGCTTTCAGCTGAGTCAATCCCACCTGTGGCCAAAATAGGAAACCCGGGCAAAGCACGAGCAATGGCAGTCACAGCTCTCAAAGCAATGGGCCTGATGGCAGTTCCTGCAGAAGATAAGGAAGCCATAAGGTTAGAATGCCTGACGTGGGCACATGGTGCCTTATATTTAGCGTTAAGCAACAGCGGCAGTTTTCTAGACAAATTTACAATTTCTTTATCTGTTTTCCAGGTGTTCTTAACTTCTCAGTGAATGGAGATTTAAGGACTTGGGTGCTATCAGCAAGTCTAGACAATTCGCAAAATAGACACGAAAAGCCTAGAACTCTCCCATAAAATATACACAAATTATGATTTGATAAAGAGTGAGGTGTAAGTGAGATTGCATGAAGCATTCAAACATCTGTTCTAAATAGAGTCAGGGAATGGAAAGCTTTGAAAAAGAAAGCCATCGCATATAGTATGCAAATAGTCATTCAGCTCTGCTATTGTTCCACAAATATGAGGAAGCTGGTGTGAATGTAGAAGCTGGAAACCCAAGCGCTGAAGAACAGGCATGTTCTATGTTGCTCTGTAAATGTATTTTACAGTTTGAAGGTGCACAGTAAGCCTGATATAATCTCACCTACTAAAAAGTTCAAATAAAATTAAAGAGAACTAACTTGAATTCTATAATTAGAATACATTTCTCTCTCTGTCTCTCTCTCTCTCTCCCTACTCTACACACACACACACACACATACACACATATATATGCCAAATGTTACCAGTATCTTAGTCCCCAACCTAATAGACATAAAAATTGCATAATGGGCAGATCACACTGTAGTGATTTTTAAATAAGAATATATTGTACTAAAGCTACTTTGGAGCTTCAGCTACATTCCAGAGTGAACTAGTACTTTTATAACTGAGGGACATATTCTGGTATTCTGGTGATCAGTCACATTAATGTTGCCTTCAAAGCATTTTTTTAAGTTAAAGATAGGTCTAATTATGAAGGAATTTGATTTCGTCTGAAGCCAAAGTCCACTAAACAATGCAGATGTGCAGTTACTTCAGGATCCCATTATCACTTCTGTCATCAGCCTGAGCAATATTATCTTAGAGGGCAATATTCTAGGAAGCACATAGAATGTCCCTGGCAACCAATGGCTTTTCATCTGAACAGGCTACCTCCTGTACAGTGATGCCAAGAATACTATGGAAAAGACAAAACCTTGGAGACAGTAAAAAAAAATGATCAGTGGTTGGAGGGAGTGGGAGAAGGGAATGAGGGATAAGGAAGCAGAGCCAGAAGAATTTCGGAAGTGATGAGAGGTTGCATAATGGCAGGTGCACCTTGTTACCTACTAATCCAAGTTCACAGAACATAAAACACCAAGGGTGAAGCCTGGTGTAAAGTGTGGGCTTTGGTGGTAACGACACTGATGTGTCAACACTTATACTATTCAAGTGAAAGATGCTGAAAACGTGTGGGGGAGGCATCTTTTGTACATGAGGAATCTTTGTTCCTTCCTCTCAGTTTTGCTATGAGCTGAAATGGCTTATTGTGATAAGTTCTCTTACAAAGAAGTGGTTTTTTACGTGAGATGTTTTTATACGTTTCATATTAAGGTAAATGTATGCATAATGGATGCTTTCTTATTATCACTAAATGTGTGTATGGGAATGCCTTCTTATTTCTCTGTTACCTAAAAGCTTCTTACAGGTTATTCTATCCTGATACTTCAAAATTTCACACAGGTATTTAGAACACAATTTATTAAGTTAGACAAACAAGAAACTAGACATCAGGATTTTATTTCTATGTCAAAATATTTATTAATGTTTCCTTATTACCTTTATATTTTAACCAGAAGGTAAACTATTGCATACAGTACTATATACTGTAAGTATAATAAAATAAATCTAGCTATGAATATAACTAAAAGGACACCCACAGCATAAACATTCAGATAGACAGAGCTAACTGCATAAAATAACGGACTGTTCAATACATACCTAGTCAACGTGTTCTTGATATAGATGTTACTTTGAACTAATAAAGAAATATTGGTATTCTTTTTCTTTTCTTATTTAGTTTACTCAAGAGACTAGAGAAAATTTGAACTAAGCAGATAAATAATTTATTTCTTACTTCACTGTTAGAAGACTATCATTAACACTAAGGGGTAAAATTTCAAAGTGGTATACAGGGATTTGTCCGCATATTCCAATTGATATTAATGGACATCAAATGGCAAAATCCCAGGACACAGCTTTGAAAATTTAACCAGTTACATTTAAAGGGCAACATTATTACACAAGTGTTTAAAACACCAGCAAATTCTCATTGGCATTTGAGGAAGTTCAATTAGGTCAATACGACATTTTCTATTTCATGTTTTCCTTCCATTTCTAAAACTTTTCTAATGTGCATAATGAACATGAAAACCTTTCAAACTAATAAAGGCTTCTTTTTCTTCCTTTTTTGTAAATTAAGAGGAATTATGTTCTCTATGGAAATGTGAACCAAAGGTGAAGACATCGATCTTCCTGTTACTGAGCAAGAATTAAGTCATCTTTTATTGATATTATTATAAACTCCATTTGATTAAAAATAACTGATTTAATAGGATATATAACCTACCTGTCCTCAGCATTTTTTAAGGAAAGTAGGTTTTATGGAAAGAGTACTAAAGGTATAGGAAATGATTGTGCTAAACTGTAAATTTAAGTTAAATGTAAGCTAATTTTTTTCTTATAGTTTCCAGATGAGAAAAGTGGAGAGATGATTAGTCAAGACAAAAATTAAAATTCAATGTGAAGTATATACACATATCCATATAAAACAGAACTGTACATACTAAAGTGCTAATTAAATTGAACAGAAACTTCCAGAATCCCAACTGCTGAGATAGTGATTTTAAAAACATTACCGCTGTTATTATTACGGCTTTAAGAACAAAAAATAGGGAATAAGAAGCTAGTTCAACAGCTGGAGAGATGAGAAAACAGACTCATCCTTGAGAAAAACACCTAGATATAAGTAAAAAAGAAAATATCTGTTCTACTGAAGTCAACTACTAGGTATCATAGGATTTAAATTAAGTTCTTATCAATGTGGAGTGGCCAGAGGAACATGACTGAAAGTCCAGTTACATCAAGCCATTTTTGTATCAAATGTGTGGAATTGTCCAGCAAAGGTCAAATTATCCTAGGTCTCAGAATCTTGAAGCAATCTGAAAGCTCAAGGAAAGGAAGAATGGAGAAAAGGATGGAAGGCGGGAATGACACAGGGAGGGAAGGAAGGAAAGAACCAAGGACGGATGGAGGGGAATAAGGAAGGAAAAGGTAAAAAGGAAGAACTGAAACAAAGCTTTGCTTTGCAGGATTTGACCAAGTATTCTGGTTTGCATAAAAGGTGCCTCTTAGAGTCTCTGATAATCTAGACTGAACTGTAATTCCAAAATAATAAATAGGGGCTCCTTGTAGTCATAAGTTCAAATGCAAGTCAGTGTGTTGAAATCTTTGAATTGATTAAAGATCATTTCCAGATTAAGCATATATTAGAAAAACATGTTCATACTTGAAAGACTTTGAAGTATGTTAAAAAGGTGATTTATCTTGAAAAATATTGATTTTTTTTCAGATCCTGCTTAAATAAATACAGTAATTCTTTTTGATATAGTACTGTTTTGGTATGCCCATAAGAACACATGACTTAGGATTTTTACTTAGTGTTCTTTTATTCAGCAATCTATCCAAAAATATTTTCAAGCACATATATTTTCTTTCAATTTAAATCCTAGTTTTATACTTACAGTATTCAAAATATCAGCCTTTCTTATCTCAGTAGGTTATTTCAAAGTATATAAGTTCTATCACACATTATGTGCCATTAGAAAACAAAATCATGACTTTTGGATATCATATGTTTCATTAGTATAAATTTTATAAGGAAATTAAATTGAAGATTAATTACAGTCTATAACAACATCAAACTAAGGAGCTAACCACTGTTGGCTTAAACATTATGCTACTTACACTCTGTGAAGGGTTGTAAAGATTCCTTTACATTGCTGAACTTCAAGTTTGCCATAAACAAAACATTGAAAATTGTAATACTGGCAAGGAATTGTTCTGTGGGTGAATTTAGTATATTTCAAGGCATAGATACTCAACAGTGAAGCTTGAGAATATAGCGTGTATGTGTCTGGAGGACCATTGGTTCTGGAGAGAGCACTTACTGAGTTCACTTTCATGCTGCCTTCTGTGTTGTTCTGCATTTAGTGTTGCAATGAAACAGACTTTTATAAAGAAGAGAAAGCATGATGCCTTCCTTGATAGAATTTTATATTCTCTGGTCTCCCGAGAGGACGAGGCATGTCTTCTCCTTTTCTTCATCCTAACAACCCTTATTTACTAGTGTCATAATGCTGATGAGATTGCTTTGACTTCAAAAGTAAAAACCTAGAGTCCAACATCAGTACATTAAGAATTCTTTTTATAATAAAAAGACTCAGGCACTAAACCAATATAAAAGGATTTTTAATGATGTTAGAAGTAAAGTTTTGCTGGTGAAAAGGGAGGAAAGATTTACTATGCATGACTGAATCATTGAAGGGAAAAAAGGATTTTTAATGGGCAAGATAGTGTGGAATTTATGCTAATTTTGGATAACTGGAATTTTGAATAATTGAGTTTAATTCTGTTTGTTTTCCCCCCTAATCATTTGACTCCTTGGACAGCTAAGATTACACAATTAATTGATAGAACTAAGTCCACATAAACTCCCTGATAATAGCTCAAGCTGGCAATAAAACAGAAGCTGGTTGTAACAGTTTCCTGTGTTCACTACACATACAAAAGGAATATGCAGCTTTAATTTGCTTATATTAATTAAAATGTAATGAATTAAGTGGGTAAAAAAAATTCATGAGAAATTGGACTTCAACTGTCTAATTGTTAATAGTTTTAACAACACCCAGAAGGAAAAATAAATATGAACAAGTCAGGAATTTCAAAAATTTAAGAGTTAAAAGATTGATTTTTATAAAATACACTTAAATCTAATGGCAGCAAACTTATGCTTAATGAAAACAAGTTTAAAATGTTAATGAAGCTAATATAGTGATAAATATGTGTATCACAACTATTTAAAAATACATCTTTACACATGGATTAAGATCCTCTGAGAAAATGAGTGTAATTCAACCAGAAACCATCGCACTAACAGGATTGGAGTTATATGCAGAGATGTGAAATCGAAGGAGAGAAATGGGGAAAACCAACAGCATACAAAATTGTTGGTCTATTTTACTTTCTTATTTCCAAAAGTGAAGGTTTTCTTATTAAATGTCTTGATTTTTATTGCTATTAAAATATATTTTTGAAGCCTTAATACGTCTTTAGCTATGTTTATCTTCCTCTTGGATTATTCAATATGCCCATAGTCAATTAATACTCAACACTTCTACCTAAAATGTTTCAGGAATTTTATTTGAAGCAATATAATTAGTAGTGTTCACTGAGTTCCCTTTCTTTCTGAGAGTATCACCTGCCATTGGTCGAAGAGGCTGGTTCATTCATTCTAGTAAAGTCCAGAGGCCAGCTTCCTGTACATTTGACCCTTCCAACTGTGTGAAGACTGATGCGGTTATGAAAACGGAAGCTTATGCTGCACATCATGTCTGATGTCAGTTTAAAAGGGATGGATTTGGGCTGAAAATGAAGTCTTTGTGAGATGAAAGCATCTATGCTCCCATGTTCATTGAGCATCGTGTTTAGTAGCTATGGGGAGGGGCATCGTTAGGTAGTCTATAGGAGTCCCAGAATCAGGACAGTGGAATACTGAGGGTGGTAATGAATTCAACTCCAGCAATCATTCATTAGTCTGAACTAGACTGTTTAATAGAATCATGACGTTGAACAATTTGCATAGCCTGCTTAAATATAAGTCTTTCCTATCTGGAGGGAAGAACACCAATAATAAGAATTCAAGCTAAGGAGCCTTAAGTAATACAGTGTATAGAAAGCACAGTGTCTGGTACAGTATGTAATATTACAGAAGCTAATATTACTGTCAATGAGAGAGAAAATTCAACTTAAAGAAAATATTCATCAATTACAACCATGCATGGCTATGGGTCTGTAAGCTTCTGCAGTGGGCAGGGATCCTGGATGGGAAAGTACAGTGTCTCATTAAAGGAAATATTATTCCACCTAAAAAAAAAAGAAAATATTCATCTATGAAAATATGAAAATAACCAAAATAACCACTTAATATTAATGGAAAACTTTTAGCGATTCTGTGCCAGTTCAAACCGCACAAAATTATGAATATTCATAGCTTGATTCTTCCATTTAAATGTGAAATTTGTATTTATTTGTATGTCAAAAGTAATTTATAATATCTAAATACATGTCTTTTCACCTACAAATTCCATTTTAAGAAATCTATCACATTAGTATTTAGATACAAAGTTAAATACACAAACATGTCCCCCAAAATCTTCCTCCTCCTCCTCCTGCTCCTCCTCCTCTTCCTTCTTCTTCTTCTTCTCTCTGTCTCTCTCTGTCTCTCTGTCTCTGTCTCTGTCTCTGTCTCTGTCTCTGTCTCTCTCTGTCTCTCTCTCTCTCTCTCTGGGTAGCTTTCTTAGCAAAACAGCAAAAATGATTAACTGCTCCTGGGTTGCTGTGCTGCTTAATAAATTTGATTTCATCTATGCTAGAAAACCTTTTAACCTATTAACCTATTAACATGCCACAGTCTCAAATATGTAGTGGCAAGAATTAGGATGCTAGCAGCAGAAGAAAACACGTATTCTAATTCCATTATTGCCCACACTTTTATACGTGGTGTTTGTGTGTTGAATAGTCTGCTTTTGTTATACCAGCCCAGAGGTGTTGTGACTCTTAGGTTGAGAATCACTGGTCTATGTGAATGCTTTTCAGAGAATTAGAAAAAAAGATATTTTTAAAAAAAAAATAAAAAGAAAGGCATATTGTATGTATTGTTGTTAATTTTTAAACTGTTATCAATGCCAATGGATCAATATGTACTACTGGTTCTACTATTCTTCTTATCTTTAGCCAGCTGTGAATTCAGAAATGAACAATGTTTGAGATTGCCTATCTCTTGAATATCTATGATGATAGAACTAGTAAGACAGAATGGAAGAATTGTTGTACTAAGGAAAACATTAGGTATCTCCAAAATTCAACCCCTAAGGATGCTGTGAACTTAGACACAGTGGTTTCACTAGCAATTTTACAGGCTCAGTAGAGTCCCAACAGACACCAGTAACGAGGTCAACTTAGAGAGCGGAGAACTGTAATTCACATGGACTTTTTTTAATAGCAAGTAAACAGAATAAGAGACTCTGTTTCTAATAGTTGCCACTTAGTTTTATTTGCGCTTTGCCTATATTGTCCTGATAACATCACCGTGAGATGGGTATTTTTGTCTTTATTTTTACAAATATACAAAATGACAGTGTGGATGGATAAATATCACGTGCTCAAGATCACTCTGTCAGAAAGCATGGATGCAATATTTGAAAGCATGTGCACCCAACTCTTCCTCTACCCTGTTTTTAGTACCATGTTATATTTCTTCTTCATTTTATGTGTCCAAATGTAAATTAAGTTACAAAAGGATGAGTTAATTTTTATAGCTAATAAAGATGTATTACCCAGGTATGATAAACCAAGAATATTAACAATGAATTAATTGTTGAATATAGGAATTAAATTAGAGCTAGCACAGTTCATAATTGCTATGAGAGTGACCATATGGCCCAGTTTTCCCAGGAGAGTACCTGTTTATTATACCTGTGCTGATTCATAATTGTCTGATGTGATTATGAATGGCATTCTCTTTCACCTGAGAAGCACCTCGGTTGGGATGCGACATTAAAACATCATAGGAGCTAAAAATGGTAATAATTATATCAAAGAACAACAGGAAAAACAACATTTTAAAAGACAAGTGAAATCTGACTTAAAACAAAAGCCATCACTAGGGAGTATCTTGGAAACTCCTTACAATGTGGAATCCTTAGGGTGAGGCGTTTGGTCTTTGTAATTGTTACCACAAAAGAAAGCAGAGCAGCGTCTAGGCACCTTCTGTATGTTCTATTTTCCACCTGTAGGTGGCCACCACAAGCTACACTTATTAAACAATTCATTAGTAGCATTCTTTTTCAATACTGTCATCTTCAGATAATTAGCAATTTATTTAAATAACCAATTTCTGGAGAAATAATTGCCATGAAATGCCCCGAACCTACTTTTTATAAACTATAATAAAAGTGTTAAGATAATCCCTGACATTTGCAAATGCCATTAGCTCACCTTTCCTTTTGATAGTGCAACGGCATTATGTTTAAACAATTACCTGATAACAGAGCAGTTTAATGAAACAGTACAGTAAGCACGTTCGTTCTTCAATACGGCCAGGGAGGACATGCAGATTTAAAAAGAAATCCAGTGTGTAGGCATGTTTACACAGAGGCAAGTCATAGCCTTAGGAATGTGGATTACTGAAATAAGTACACTTTTGCTATTTCTTAGTGTCTGTATTTCACATGAGACGAGCCAACAGACAACACCCTTGCTTCACAAACACAAATGAAAAATCTGTGAACTAATTCAGGTTAGTGTCTTTCTGATATATAAGATTCTCTGCAGCTGCAAAATGAGCCTTACTTGAACTATTTGTTTTACATTCTTCTCACAGTAAAATATATATATATATATATTTAAATCCACCTTAAACATTTAGAAACATTTTTACCTTGAAATAACCAATATTTCAAGGCAGAGTTGAGCTATCAAGGAAAACTATAAGTGGTTTGTGCATTTCAGATAGCGTTTGTCTTTGCTATGGACAGAGCTCTTCCATGTATCTCCAGGTGGCTCTTCAGTAGCATATTCTGTTAGCAACCGCTAGTAAGAGGACAGTGTTTCTCCACTGCAGGGAGTAAAACTTGGTGAAATTTTTACAATATTTAAACTGTGGACTTTTAAATAATAAAAAAAAGTAATTTAAAAGATTGAGGTGGGATTAAGTTAGGGCTAAACTGAAATTGAGATGGTTTGTGATCAGGTGGCGAGAAAATCGTCCATGCTATTTATATGCTCACAGCAGCATCGATAGCAGGTACAGAGGCATTTCCATTTAAGAGATGCTGACGCTGAGGCTCATGCAGGTTAACAGCTGTGCCTGTAAGGGAGGCAGCATTGTGTGGTCAAGTAATGTGTCATGATAATAAACACTGTTGTCAATGCCAGAGTCAAACCCATTGCTAGCATTGCATATAGAGGGTTCCCTTTATTTCTCAGCATTTAGTTCTCAACAGCCATATGCTTCCCTCCCTTATAAGGTCAGCTGATGACGTTGTTGACCTCTAAATGCTAAATGTACAACTATGACATTTAAACAGTTAGACTATTACAAACAAACAAACAAACAAAATGGATATTATGGACCAAAAGAGTGTTGTGGGACTTGGTGCAGAAGGCATTTGTCCTATGGGCAAATATTATCACACTCCATGGAAAGTCATCCTTAAACATATATGCAGAAATGGTTAACTGCAGAGGAGAAAGGAAGACTATAATGAGAGCAAATGCTGCTGATCGGAATTACACTTTACCCACAGGAGAAGGCAGGATAAGTGGAAGTGAGCATTTTGCTGAGAACAGATGAGGGAATAGCAAGAAGAGTTCCACATCCACTAGGTCTGCAGCATGTCTTTCTGTGAAAGGCTGTGACTTCTTTCCTCTCGGCACTTCCTACTGTTTTCTCAGAGGGTGGCTTCATGGCCAGCGTGTCCATGCCAGGTTTACATGCTGCAGTGTAAACCTTTCCTATCATTCCTAGGAATGAATTTTCTTTTCACTTGTCAGTGATGTGCAAATCTCTGTGTACTGTTATAACACTGTATTCCTCACAGTCGGCCGACAGCAGGGGCTCTGTGGTTTGTTCTCTTCTGTGGACTACACAGCTCTCAAAGAGGTACCTAGCTCCTTGGCTCAATTAGACGACTAACCTTGGTAAGAATGGAATCTCCTGAGTAGCTTTTTCTTCTGGATTTATTGAAAATAAACCTTTCCCCTTAATTACAATTGAATACAAAAATATGGAAATAGCAAAGAACTGGTTTGTAAAAGACAGCAGACGAGGTCCTCTCAACCCAACATGCAAGGATGAGGGAAAAAAGATGAAAACACAAACGACACATGAACGATGTCCCATTGTATGATGCACAGCATGGGCAGGGAGACTGAGCCAGTCCAGGAAGTACAGGAAGGCTTTCAGAGGATGGATGTAGAGCCTAGTTGAGCTCTGCAAAAATAGATAGCTAGGGTTGCTAACTAAAATAAATCTGACTCAGGCTGGAGCTGAGTCCAAGGCAAGAACCCTTGCAGAATTGGTAAAGGGCATGTCAGGTTTGGGAAACACTTAACAGCAAAGGCCAGCAACCACAGGATGGGAAAACACAACAGGCTCTGGTGCGCTGAGACACTGCTCAGTGGGCAAGAGGCCAAATGACTTTCTTCCTTCAATTACAGCCCTCCTTGTTGTGTGATATCTTACTTAATGTGCATGTGATCGAGTGTGTGAGTTCGTGTGTATGTGTGTGTGTTTTTCTGTGTCCTGAAGCACGCACAAAACTGTGTGTGCATGCATGTGAAGGTCAGAGGCCATCAGGTGTCTCCCTCAATTATTTTCCACCTTATCTACAGGGCAGAAACTCACCAATTTCACTAGACTAGCTGGACAGCCAGCTTCAGAGACAGGTCCTCCTGTCCCTGCCTCCCCAGCACTGGTTCTAAGCCTATGTTACTATGCCTGCTCTTTCATAGGTAACAGAGATCCACCTTGGAGCCTCATGTTTATACAGCAAACTCTTTACCAACTAGACCCTCTCCTTAATCTCATGACATGTGCCATTTTAAAGAAATTCTTCTTTAAAATACTATCTGGCCTTAGGATAACCAGGCTTCAACCAGGTTATTCAAAAGAGAAATGAAGAAACTAAGTAAAAATATTGCTGTTTTAAGAGAAACAGATGTTAATAAATTAATATAACGTATTAATAAAGATATTTCTAAGGGAAAAAGTAAAGAGAACATATACTAATGATGAATATACCTGTGTGTATGTAGCCTTTGTTCAGATTCTAAATATCTTTCTGGTCTGATAAGAAACATTAGAATTAAAAAAAAAGGAGTAGTGTGTGTGTTCTCCTTTCTCAAAACATAAAGAGTTCATTCACATTATGGCGAAGAGGAAAGTACCCACTCGCCCAACCCTTCACCAGCTCTCATCGGTCTTAGAATACTTCACTGTCATGGGTGAATTTAGCCTTTATCAAGTATCATGAATACTGGAGGAATCGGCAGCATGAATAAGTTAGAGCACATGATCCAGGCATTAGGAAAGGGGCAAGAATTTGACAGTCTAGTACTTTAGAAGTCCCCAGAGTATGTCATAAAGAACTCTCATCCTGTGTAAGGCCACGCTAGCACTGACCATGATGGGGACACCCTTCCCTCTGGATCAGAGGACGCCTACACAGCACTAACCTCATGGAAGTTATATGTATCTGTGAGTCCCAAGATGCTTCATGTTTCTGGATTGACAGAAGGCTGAAAACCCTCCGCAGGGCAATGGGTGGCTATAACCAGTAGCTACTTGAATGATCACGGAATAGACAAGCACTTCAAAGGCACCTAATTTAGAACCAGGTGGAATGGAGCTGGATAATTGATGTAAGGCGATGACATTACGACAAGCCAAGATTAAGTTGTTTAAAAGGGAATGCCATCGATACAAACTCTAAACAAATGAAAAGGATAATACAGAATAACTATCTTATGCAATAAATCCACCAAGTGACAAAAGAGGGGCAAACTATAACTGATTAAAGTTGACACAACAAACTGTAGAAAATTAAAATTGAAAATAGAGATCCACAACTGGTACAGAAATTGAGTTCATAACTGGAAAACAAAACATTGGAAAAGACCAAACTAAATCTCATGATTTCATTAGTAATTTTAACTACATGCAAGGAAGAAATAACACTAATCTTAAATAATTTCTAACAAGAGAAGGGGAAGCTCAATGGATTTTATATGGCTATTATATTTCTGTAATAAAAAATCTAACAGATATATCAAAAAATAAAATTTAGCCCAATGACATATGAATAACCTAAAAAATTTAATAAAACAAGGAAATTACATTCAGGTATATTTAAAAACATAAAACACCATGGTTACAAGCTTATCCCAGGAATGTAAGGTTGATTTAATATTAGCCTCTCAATTTATCTAATTTTCCATATAACAGAAGAAAAATGTGTCTGAAAAGGATACAAAAAGGAAATTTAGTAAAATTAAAAATTTGTCTGTGATAGTTTATCAACAAAAAATAATAAATGAAGACTTTTTCAGTCTGATGAAAGGCATTTATGAAAAGCCTATAGCTAAATTATAATTAAAGGAGAAATTATCTTTTGAGTATATTTTAATATTCCCCATGTATCACATGTATACACTAACAAAAATATAAAATTTAAAATGTAAAATAATATTTACAATATAAAAACAAATAAGAGTATACTTTTGAAATTTTCTAAAAACCCTAAATGTAAAATCACAATCCTAAGAAAGAATCAAGACAATTGTCCTCCCTGTATCTCTGTGTCTACAATAAAATACTTTGACTCAAAGCAACTTAAGGGAGAAAGAGTTTACTTTTGCTTTCATTTCCGGGTCATTGTCCATTGTGGGAAAGTCAAAATCGAAAGGAGTTAAAGCAGCTGATAACATCCAGTCTGCAGTCAAGAGAGGACAGAAAGAAGTTCATATGTAGTGCTTTGCTATCTTGCTCTACCCTTAAAAATAGTCAAGGACAGAACATCTGGCACTGTCAGGCTTGGTATTCCTATATCAATTTAAAAAAAAAAAATCAAAGCACCTCTCTATAGATGTTCCTGCCCACAGCCCAACCTGAACAAAAAAGTCCCACAAGTACACACTCTTTCTTGGTGATTTGGACTCTGTCAAAGTGAACATCACAATATTTGTGGATTGGAAAACTCTGTTCTGTTGAGAAGATGAATTTCTCCAAACTAATCTACAGATTCAACACAACCCACAACACGATTTTTGAAAGTTTTCTTTGTATAAACCAACTTGCTGTTTCTAAAAGTTCTCCAGAAATTCAAAGGACTTAGAATAGTCAAAAATAAAAAGGCAATAGAATTCAAGGATACTATTTCACTTTAGGACATGTCTAAATCTCCAGGATTTACTATAACTGCATTAGAGCACATCCTAAAGGAGCTGGGTCAGATGGAGTTCTGAAGCAGTCTCCGAATGAAAACAACTGATTTTGAGCACCAAGTGAGTTCAGTATGAGGAGAAAAGTGATTATTTTACTAAGTGGTATGGGAACCTTACCTCCTCCTGGTGTAAAACTCAACATAACATGAATCAAATACCCAAACATAAGACTTGAAATTTTGAAAATAGTAGAATAAATCAAGGAAAAATCCTTAGATAGGAGCATAGACAATGAATATTTTAGATAAAATTCACAAATCATATAAAGGGTAGCAGAAAAGAGAAAAATGGGATTATCTTCAAGAAAATGAAGAATAAAAGAATATTAGAAGAAACATGAGAAAATATGTAGATAACCTATAACATGGAAATTATTTTTGCAAACTATTCATTTGATAAAGTATTAACATACAGAATAAGTGGGAAACTAGACAACAGAAATAATCCAATTGAAGTGGACAAAACATACAAATCATAAACCATATAAAACTCAAATTTATAAAACTATACTTTTATAACAATGAGCTCAGGGCCCTTAGATACAAGGGGTTAAAAATTAGAGATGTGATAAAATACTGTTTGAACACACTTGGAATGGCTTAACAAAGGCAAACAAAACCGATGTTGGCCCATGCACATATGAAAAAGAACTTTTGAGTTCACTGAGGATCCGTATAGCCACCATGTGGAACAATATGGAGGTTCATGAGAAAGCAAAGACTATATCTCTTATTTGAGGATAGCTCTCCCAGATTGAGGCACATAGTCTCAAAAGTGTATATAAGGACATGTCTTAGTCACAAAGTCATGCTAATCGTAATAACTATGACACTGAGACAATATTTACAATATTTATGTCCATTACTGGATGAATGAAAAATAGATGTGAAGGCTGTACTCAATAGAATGCTATTCTCCCACTAAAAGCTAGAATTCTTTCATTTGAAGAAAAGTATAAGAAAATGGATGCTGTTATATTAAGTGAAATAGGTTGATACAGAATGATAAATATGGTTCATTGCGTTTCATAGATGATATGGATATTTCATCAACTTATGTAAGCCCTGAGATTTGAAAAACATAAAGAATCGGACAGAGTACAGTCTAAAGCTATAGACAACTTAACTTGAGCTTCAGCATACTTTTATACACAGATGTAACAAAGAAAGCAATGACACAAGAAAGGCTGTTTGAGTTCAGAAAAAAATGATTTAAAAAAATCAAAACATGTAAATAAATACCAATATAAGTACATATTATATTGGTAAATATATTTATTTAATATATATATATATATTAAAATATTAACAGTGTAGCTTTTTCCCAGATCTTTCTCAAGACAGACCAATTTAAACACAATTGCTTGGCACATACTGTAGATTATACCTAGGAAAGCACAAAAACAAGGCAGAAAGCCATATCCAGACTCGGGCACACAGAGGACACCACTCAGCATATACTCTCACCAGACTCAGTTCTATACTTCCATCAAAAATAAAGATGCCTTTCAAATTAAATGCAAATGTTTGCTGCAGGAGGGACAAAAATCAAATCCAAGAACAATCCAGGGAACAACTTGCACTTGAGCTAAAAGTCTCTCTGCCTTTTATTTTATTTTTTCCTGGAACCTCTCTCATGGTCCACCCAAGGCATTGTTAACCACATGTCATTCTTTTGACTGTGTCCCAATAGATGGCTGCTACTTATACACTGAGAATGTGAGGAGAACAGGGGTAGTGAGACAGCAAATACTGAGGTGCAGTATCACAGTGAGATGACGACTAGTTATTGTGACCTATTATACACTCTATGAGCAGCTAGAAGTGCATCCGCACTTCCTAATATAAGACGACAGTGATGCTCACCACCCTGCTGCATAGGAACACATTACATGCATGCACTCTAATGTTACTCTGAATTCAATGCACTTGATGACAGTGCGCTATTCGAAAGTTTAAAACAACTTTAAGGAGATAGCAATGTCAAATGCCACAATGTGATTGTGACATCTGCATACATATATGCTTTATCACACCATACATCATACCGGACATACATAACTAATGTAGGATACAACTTCTATTTCATTTTGTTCAAAAAGTTACGCAGTTTAGAGAGTTTAAGATGGGATGCAACCCAATAAAGCAAATTCTGAAACCACAAAGTTGCAGAAAAACACAATCAGAAGGGTTTTGCAAATCTGAATGAGGAAAAAAATTGAAAATGATAATAAAAGTGTTAATAGCTTTAAAGACATCATTAAGAGAATGTATCAAGAAGTCAAAATTTAGAAAAATATATATGTGTGTATAATACTATTAATAACTTCTTTAAAATGCATAATGAAATACTATAAATCAGCAATTAAAATGTGTGAAAATCAGGGCAGCAGAAAATTTGAACAGATAGTCTTAAAAAGTAAACTTAAATACATTTAAAATCACATTAGTGCTCGCTTCGGCGGCACATATACTAAAATCACATTAAAATGCTCTAAATCACAGGAATATATATTAAGACTGAAGTTGGATAGAACCTCACATTCCTAGAATTGTTAAATAGACAATATTCTGAGTATTTAATGTTGACAAAAATAGGGAATTCTTATACACTACTGACAGCTAAGAGTATAAAATGACAGATTCAGTTAGCATAGATGTTTATTGGTTTCCCAAAATAAATAAATAAAAATCCATCTATACCTTTATTCCAACAACTTCTTTCCTAGATATTTACCTAAGAGCAGTGAAATCAAGATTAAAAAGAATAGCCACAAAAATGTTTGTGGCAACTTATTCATGCCAGTTTAAATCTGGAAACAACTCAGATATACATAAATATGAACAACTCTTAGGTAATTAATACAAGAAAATGACTAGCATCAACAGGAAATTATCTGATTCATGCAACAATACAGACACATACAAAGCAAAATTATATTGAACAAATTAAGTCTGACATGTGTAGGAACACACACACACAAACAAATACATACACACACACACACACACACACACACACACACAAGAAGAGAGGATAAGCAAATATGTGACAATAATAAGTCTAAAGCTAGATCATGGGAATCTACCCATTGAGAAATTCTAGGCAATAGTAGGTAAAAAAAATATTCTCTCCCTTGACTGTAATGTGTGGAAGCTACTGTCTTAGCGTTCTTTTGCTGTGAAGAGACATGATGACCATGTCTTACAAAGAAAACCACTTAATTGTGGTTTGCTTACAATGTTCAAAGTTTAGTCCATTGTTATCAATGTGGGGAGCTTAACCATGTAGGCACATGTGGTGCTAGAGAAGTAGCTTAGAATTCTGTATGTGGATCCACAGACTGTAGAAGACACAGAGAGTCACTGTTTCTGGTGTGGGCTTCTGAAACACCAAAACCAACCCCAGCACCTCCTTCAACAAAGTCACAATTTGTAATCCCTCTCAAGTAGTGCCACTCTTGATGACCAAGCATTAAAATATATGAGCCTTTGGGGGCCATTCTTATCCAAGCCATGACAGACACACTATAGTGGAAAATAAAAACATAAACATAAAAAATGAAAAAAAAATTAAATAAAAAAAGACAAACAAGAAACAGTACAGAGCTCATTGTATTTCCTTCTTAGAACCATTTCTAAGTTATCTCCAGATGGTCATAGTATTTCAAAGACTTCATCCTGAGATACATAAAGTTATCTGCCATTTACAAGTAAGAAATAAATGTGGGAGCTTGAAAGACACTGACTACACAACCTGTAAAGAGTTAGTCTCATGATGCTTTAGGCCCATTTATTGCCTCAATTTCCATGAAATTTTTTTTTTTTTTTTGGAGTCAATGATGTTTGAAATGGCACAGATAATCTTATCCAACCCTGTATGCACTAAGATCATCCTCACTAACTCACGGACTGCTTAGGAGTGAGGAGACATGGACTACCAAGCTGGTGAAATTTAAAAGCAGATACCATGGCTGGACTGTACATTTAAATTAACTTTATGAATTAGCAAATCATGTTAAATAGTATACTATGCAGAAAAGCACAGTTGCAGCCAGCCACAGAAACAGTTCGACCCTCTCCAGACTGCTAAGCTAAGTGAGGCCCCAGAGCCAAATTTCAAAACTGTCACTACACAACCATCTATATTGTGAACATATAATAAGAGTTTCTGTTTCTGTGTTTTATGCTCAAATTGATAAATCAGTATATCTTTATCTCTACATAACAGAAGAGTAACGCTCTAGGGTGTTATACTTATTAAGACCTGATGATCCTAAGTTCACCTTCCCGATTCAATCATTAAAGACTATTTGGCTTACGATTTTGTCAAGTGTGCCATGTATTTGTGATGAAAAAGCCTTGCTCTATATCACTTTTACAACCCATTATGCTTTCTGATGAAATTTCAGTCTCTCATCAAAATGAGGTCATTATTTTGTTGATTGGCATCGATGTCTAGGCAGGTTGGCATGCATGGAACCCAGGCTAACTCAACTTGCTGCCAAATGGCAGTTAGCTAACTTGTATAAGCTTTTTATTTTTTAATCAGGCCCAACTTGCTAGGAAAAGAATATTTCATCATAGGGAACACTCATATCTAAGCAAATTGTGATCCATTTGTTTCTCTTCATTTATGGATGGTCTTTTACTTCTTACTCCAGTTATAGCTATTTCATCTCAGATATTTAAAATCAATAGAATAATTCCAAATAACATCTGACCATTTAGATTTGGGCCGTGGGCATGGCAGATGTTCTGAGTATGGTACAACATAATTTTCCCGCCTCAAAGGGAGACATTTTTCATAAGCTTTGCCAAAATTAACTATCTGATAGGGTTTTGTTCCACCATAGAACTCTCTGTAATTGGGAAGAAGTTGACCAAATTATAGATTATCAAATTATAACATAGTTTTCAAGAAGACCTGAAACTCTGTGTAAATAAGGAGAACAATCAAAAGGTGTATTTTTTTTTTTTTTGAGTATTGATGTTCATGTTCCTAGATGAAATAAGAAAGTTAACAGGAGTAATGGATAATTACAGGTGGGATGCAGCGCCACATAGATTGGCTTGTGTTATAGATCATCTAATAATAAATGGCAAAAGGTAATCAGAGTTCTCATAGTGTTCATATTCACTGAATGCTCAAGTTTTATATGGAAGCTTTAGAAATATGACCTTGCCAGGAAATTTAAAACTTCCTAGCCCCCATGAAAGGAGAATATTTCTAACATCTAGCAGGAACAGAATGTCAGAAGCAGGTTTGAGGTTGCCAACATGAGCTAGGAACTATAGACTGTAGGCAAACAATATGCTAACAAGTTCCATTATTCACAATAGCACATTTATGGACTGTCTAATGCTACAATCAATGATTACAAGCTCACAAAGCAGCACTGGAATAATTCCACATGGTATGTTCAGAAGTAAAATAATTTACAATTTGAAATCAATAGCATTTATAGACATTGGAGAATGTCACTTTGGAAAAGGGAGGCCAGTGTTTGTATTCTTCTGACATACTTTTTACTTCTTAGATTTTAGCTATTTCCTAAAACATCTCCTGAAGGCAAAATAATAATAATACTAATAATAATCTCAAGAGTAAGATTTTCTAGGGAGCTGCCTCACAGACAGGCATATGATCAGCATCTGTGTGATCCAAAATTCTTCTACACGTTACTCTTTAATGCAATCTCTCGTGGTTTGTCTTCTCTATGGACTCCTTCCTTCAAGCTCACAATGCATATATTTGTAGCTCCCCCTCTCACTCTTTTAAGCCTTTCAAAACATAGGCTCTGGCAAAAATACTATCCACTACATAGCATCGAATTGATAGACTCTTAAAATACAATATCCCTTATCATTAAAAATAGCAGAAACTGGGTGGAAGTTACATAAGAACGTTCTTGCTACCTTTTGAGCTTTGCTATAAATGCAAAAACCATCCAAAAACAACAAATTACTTTTAAAATATCACTTATGTAACAGTTGGATTTTTATTGCTCAGATAAAAATATCCACGAGTCTATATACTTGGCACAAACAACAGCACAGACTTGTGAATTGGAGAAATAATTTCTTGAAACATAACTCTGTCACTGCTCTTATTAATTGTAATTGCCTGCTGAAACATAGTCACAGTCACATCTAGCCTTTATCAAATGACCCAATATGCATTAAATGTTTTCTTCAGGGCTTTACTTATGCTACCTTCAATGCCATGACACACAGTGGGTAATGACGCTAACATACCTTATCCTTTAAACTATTTGCAACAAATTCTCACATTATACTTAAACTGTGGACATCTGTGCCATAATGACGACTTCAATATGTCTAATTCATTAATTTATAATTATATTTTTTATTATTCACTTTCCATTCCAATGTTAGGTCTCTCTCTCTCCTTGCCATATCCACTCACACAGGGCCTCCATTCATCCTCCCTTTCCCCGCTGAGAAGGGAAGAACTTCTGGGTATCACTCCCCACCCGCAGAAGTGACAAAGTTTAATTTATTGACCCAAGTCCTCCAAATAATCCTGAAAACAAGTTCATATTCATCACGCACACACACACACACACACACACACACACACACACACACACATTTATTATTTTCTAGAAAAAGCTGTTTTAGTTATGAAAGCATGGAATTTTCAATTCCTAGTCTTTGATGACATTTGCTTTAGGATTTTGAAAGGTATTTAACCAATTGTCCATTAATGAAATGATGTCCATTCGCCTTATGCACCACCAAATTACCTATCAACTAAAAATAAAAGAAAGAATACTTAATTTTTGATTACTCCAGAAACTATGGCAACCAAGCTGTTTGGCAGTCAAAGGGTGGAAAATCCAGATTAGATAGATGGATATATTTACATATTCACTTTTATATTAAACAGTGTGGATGACACATTCCTGTATAAAACCTATTATTTAAACACTTCAAGTGAAAAGTGTTAAAATAAATGGCTCATGACTTATGAAGTGTTAAAATAAACGTTTATTTCAACGCTACTCATGTCATAAGCCATTTATTTCAACACTTTTTACTTCAGAAGACTCACCCAGACAAGAGACTATTTCATTCACTAAGAGGATCTGAAAAGACTAAGTTGTAGAGAATGAGATCAGAGATTTGATTTCAGAGCTTTGGGTTGGAGAGACTCCAATCAGGAGACAGGATGGAGGTATCGTATTAACACCTTAGAAACTGAAGATGTGGTAAACTTCTCATCAGCACCACACACATTGGCTGCATTACCAACATCACATTTGTCTCACTTGGCTCTGAGACTCCAGGGCAAGACTGAGCATCATGTTAGGAGTAAAATGTGCTATTTTGGATATTTTTGCATCAAGACGTATGTTCCATTACATATCTCCATTTATTAGAGGAACACAGTGGAACTCAGTCTTCAGGGAGACTTTAGTCAGAAATTTATAAACATGTAAGGGCACATGCTCTTCCATTACTGTCCATTGCCAGGCTCCTCCTTAGATGGCATGAAAATAATAACTACAGAGAATTGTGACTGAAGACTATACAATGACTTGGAAAAGGTGAAATGCAAAAACTATTCATTTAACACTATTACTTTCTGCTCACTGTAGAAGTCAGTGAGACTTTCAGCTGTGCAAATGACGCCAGCTAGATTGAAATTGAAAGTACATGGACAATACTTGATAGGAATAGGTATGTGTACACTGGTTACATACATATGAACTTATCTTTCACTGCAGTTGTTCTTGGCAGCTAAAAAAAAAAAAAATATGTCATTTTATAGTTGAGTGACATGCAATGCAATGGAAGGGCCTCACAGATGGAAACACATTTTACCCCTTTCATTTCTTTATCAATGATTAGTTCTAGAAATGTAAGGAACATCACTTCACCAACATCACAGTGCACAGCACTCTTCTCCTCTAAAGTTGGCAAGACATAATAACCTTGCTCTATTCTTAAAGAGCAATCAGTTTCAAGAATGTCCTTGCTTGTAGAACGGTAATAATAAAACAAGATAATGAGAACTATTGGTATCAAAATGGTGCATGACAGGTGAGAAGACTTCCTGCTATGACATAACACTAGTGGCTTGGTAACTAGACACCCAAGTTTCTAAATATTTAGGTTTTAAGATTTTTGCATCTTTTTGGAAGGGACTTCATATGGCAGTGTTCATTGCTGACATAAGAAATAAGATACAGTAATGTATTTAATACACAAAGTACAAACCAAAAATGATAAGAAACTCAAAAAGAAGGAAGACCAAAGTCTGGTTACTTCATTCCTTCTTAAAAGGGGGAACAAAATACCCATATTTTGAGTTGTAGAGACTAACTGTGGAGCAGAGACTAAAGGAAAGACAATTCAGAGACTTCTCCATCTGGGAATCCTTCCCATATTCAATCATCAAATCTAGACACTATTGTGGATGCCAGCAAGTGTTGGATGACAGGAGCCTGTTATAGCTGTCTCCTGAGAGTCTCTGATAGTACCCGACTAATACAGAAGTAGAGGCTCACAGCCATCCATTGGACTGAGTACAGGGTCCCCAATGAAGGAGTTAGAGAAAGGACCCAAGGAGCTGATGGGTTTGCATCCCCTTAGGAGGAACAACAATATGAACCAACTAGTACCCTCAGAGCTCCCAGGGACTAAAACTCCAACCAAAGAGTACACATGGAAGGGACTCATGGCTCCGGCAGCATGTGTATAGCAGAGGATGGCCAAATCGGTCATCAATGGGAGGAGAGGACCTCGGCCCTGTGAAGGTTCTATGCCTCAGTGTAGGGGAATGCCAGGGCCAGTAAGCAGGAGGGGGTGGGTGGTAAGCAGTAGGAGGGGGGAGGGAACAGGGTTTTGTTTTAGTTTTTTGTTTTTTTAAATTTTATTTTAATTTTTTTCTTTTTTCTTTTGGAGGGGAACATGGGAAAGGAGATATTGTAAATAAAAAAAACATATAATAAAAAATAGTCACAAAAATATATTCTAGCTAGGTATGGGAACACCAATCACTTAGATAAACAGTGCATGCAGTAGACTCATTAAAAGCATTCAATGCAAATATTTAAATTTATTGCAAGTGTATAAATATAAGGATATTTGATGTCTTACATTTAACATGAATTAAAATGTTTTAACAGGTTGTGTAACTGCTTTATATTTTATCAGATATGTGGTGCCAGAAATTGTTGATTTTAATTTTCCACAGCAGAGCTTCAATGTCTATTGAAAAGATAAAAAGAAATAGTGATAGAACCTAAATGTGACTGCATGTTGCTGTACAGAGATCTGTAGATTGAATATGCTATTTAACGTAGCATATATAAATGTTATATGGGTGTAGACAACAGCTTGAGAATTCAGGGAAGATGTGAATTCCTGGGGGTACTTGAATGGATGAAGGAACTAGCCCTTAACCTGGAGTAGAGTTTGTACAGTGGTCTCAGATTTGGATGTCAGAGTATAGTTGCTAGGGGAAAGTTAAGCTAGGTTAAGCTGTGAATGACTAAAAAATATGCCCAACAAGCCATTGGTGAAATGCTTGGTTTTCTTTCTCTGTTAAAGTAGATTTGAAGAGGGACTTCAATAGAAAGGAGAAAAGAGAGAAGAGGAAGGGAGTGAGTGTGTCTCAGATGCACTGGGAAGTGTGACATGGAGTTTCGAGTTTACAACATGATAACAATTATACTTTTTGTGTACATTTATACATTGGAAATCACACCCATACAAAATTATTTTAGAAGTGCTATTGCACAGATATGCACTTAAGTAGCAAATGACAGTTGCTAGTAGAGATAGAGATGTAGCAACCTTTGAGAAATGAATGAAAAGGAGAATATGTATATAAAGGACCATTTTGTGTCTCTCTCCTAACCTGCCAGGAAGGAAAATTAGAAGAGAAATTGTGCCGACTAGTTATTTTATTTAAAGAAAATAATTTGAGAGAGGAGCTCTGAAAACATGTCCTCCTCCCCCTTCTCTCCATTCTTTATGATCAGTCCTAAAGGTACAGTATAAACATCAGGACTAACATCAGTACTAAGTATTCCAGCCTCTAGTGAGAATCACCCAACTTTCTTCAACCATCAAGTTTTGTTTTTTATTTTAAAGCAAGGAAGACTATTTTGAGTGAGCAATGCCTGCCTGTTTTTAGATGACTCTTAGGGGAGAGAGAGATAAATGTCAGCACACTACTGCAAGTATGTTGACTAGAAGGAAAATAAGGGTCTGCTGTATGAAGTCTGAGGCATGGTCAGACAAGTTTCTAAGATTTTTGGGTCTCCATTTTTCTATTACATGAGAGGAGGTCAAGGAAAACATTGATCTCAAAGAGTTATAGAAGAAATGACACTAAAAATATCCACAGACCATAAGCCCTGAAATTGTATGTATATGTATATATGTATGTGTGTGTGTCTGGGTCTGGGTATATGAATGTAATGTATATGTATATAATGTGTGTGTTTGTGTGTGTGTATGTATATATATAGTGTGTGTGTGTGTATACATATACTCCTTCATACTAATAATAAAATTCATTTTAAAATTCCAAAACTACTGAAAAAAATCACTACAGTATCTTTTAGACTTTGAGGAAAATGACATTTTCACTTTAGAAATGCTGTAGTTATTGGAGGGTGGGTCATTTGAGTTTTTAAAGTCATAATGAAAGTAAGTTAATCATTTGTTTATGACTCATATTTTATCTTAGGTTTTGATGGAATCCTCCAAAGAGCAAGCATTTTTGGATGCAGGAACTCCCCCAGCATCATTCTCTTCTCTCTCTCTTTCGGCATCTGGAAATTGTGTGACATTTTCTGATAGAGGAGATAATACCTGATGTAGCCAGGTTCCTTCTCGAACCATGCTGGGAGAGGAAACAATGCGTGTTTCACTTCATTTATAATTTCCACTGTGAACATGAGAAGGACTGATATATCCTCAAATTAATCCACAGCCGTAGCATTTACGACACACTGCAAAGCTCTGATTCAAGTGTACAGTATCAGTGGCAAAGCCAAAGCAAATGGGCAAGATAAGAGTTCTCAGTCTTGGGTAATAATGTCAGTGCAAGATTTGAGCTCTGTTAATTCAACAAGCTTGATCTTGATTGGCAAAGCATGCTTGTCAATATTTAGCTCCCGGGGGGCATGTCAGGGGCCTTCACAGGACTAGCTTAAATACAAAATACTATAGCAGGATTTGTGATCTTTTTTCTAATACTCAGATTAGACAACAGATTTTTTCCCTTTTAGCTTTTTATGCCAGAAACGTGTTTTCCATACTCCTACCGTAACAAGAAGGAGAGAAATTGCATAGGAGAATTGTCAATGCCGTTATTAGGGTTTTTGAAACCCAGATAAAATTCTGTCACATGAAATCACTTTAAGGCTTTTATCTGAGGTTTGAAATACAATTTCCCCACTATGATTACAATACAAAGAAAAGCTCAAAGAGAATGTTAATCTGAATTCAGAAACAAGTGTAATACAGATGAGATGGTGGGTAATGATTCCTACGAACCTACAAACAAATACTTTGCAATTTGAAGAGGCCCACATCACAGTGATGCTGAGAGGGTCCCAAGCTTTTATAGCTATTATATTTTTTATTAAAGTAATTGAATTCAAGTAAATACAGTGAGGGTATGTGATGTGTGTGTATGTGTGTATGTGAGTGAGAAATAGAGAGAGAGAGAGAGAGAGAGAGAGAGAGAGAGAGAGAGAGAGATTGTGCTATTTTTGTTATGCACTTGCATTTGCCATGTGACATTTCTGGCATAACAGATATAGACTGGAAATCTATATTTTCATTTTTGAGTCTGATAAAAATAATCTATAAAATTGGATAAGATGAAGCTTTATTATGGTATACAGAAAGGGGACATGAGAAAAACATCTCTGATGATTGGAAAGTTAGCTCCATGATTTAGAAATCAAATTGTCATACATGTCATGTCTTTCTAATGGAGCTACAAATGACATTGATGTGATCCGTGACTTTTTAATCCAAACTAACATCCAAAAGTGAAAGCAGATCAAAGCTGCATTAATCAGAATCTATCAGGCATCCACTGGAAGCAGCAGGAAGAATCAGATCACGGGCTAGTTTCTCTTGCTCAGTTCTGATGAGCAACCCTACGTTCTTTTGTTTTTGTTTGTCTGTTTAGTTAAAATATAATTAAATCATGTCCCCTCACCTTTCCTCTCTCAAACCCCTCCCATTTGTCCCTCTTCTTCCTCTCCTATACCTCTCCATAATCAAGACTTTGTTTTCAATGAATATAGTTTTTGCACACACACACACACACACACATACACACACACACATATGGACACACAGGCACACATTATATACTTACAAGACCTGCTGAGTCTGTTAAGTGTAGTTTATATGCATTTGGTTTCAGGGACAACAATGGGAACTATAAAACAACTAGGGTCCCATTGCCAGAGAACTAGTCCTCCCTCTCTCAGAAGTTGTTTGCCTATAGTTCTTTGTTTAGGGGTAGGGATCAGATTTCTCCTTCCATCTTAGCAAGCCTATTGGTATTGTCTTTATTCTGTTCTTGATGGGCAGCCATATTGTACCTCCTATCTCTAATCAAAGAAGTTTTTCTTTGCAGCAAAGACTATCCCAGAAAAACCACAACTGCTCAAAATATAGAGAACAACTTATTCTAGGGTGACTAGTCCTGACTGGTACAGCTACAACAGACTAGTCCTGACTGGTACAGCTACAACAGACTAGTCCTGACTGGTATAGCTACAACAGAGTTTTTGCACCAAAGGCTCCAGGGACTTCATAGAAGATGGTGCAAAAAGACAGTAAAATACAGAAAACTGGAAGTCTGCTGTGAGATTGTCTTTTAGAACTGAGAATCTCAATTGTTAATATTAATTTTAATGATTTGACTTTGTAGTTGTTATTGTATAGATGATTAATCCTGGGGCATTATAAACATTGTGCAAGTGCTCTGTTGTTGAGCTACATCTTCAACTATCTTAATTTCTTTCTTTTTTTTTTTACCATAGTTTTAAATTTAGGACCAGGATTCTCTAAGTAAGACAAAATGGACTTGAAATAACTCTGAAGTCCAGGATAGACCTGAGCATTTGGTTGTCCTGCCTCAATATTCTAATGGTGGGATTATAGGCATGTAACACCAAGTTCAGCTGGACTTTAATACTTCAATGGCAAATTTCTTTTCTCAAAGCTTATGTATTTCTGAGTGAATAACAAAAATTATTTATTCAAATAATGCCAGTTATTTTACCATATGCGTATTTCTGAGGAAGGGCAATTGCTATGAGCAGTCCTTTAGTTCCATCTGGAAAATCAAGCAGTGATAACAGCATCTATCAGAGCACATGACTGAAACTTCATAAATGTTAAGGGATTTTCAGTACTACATAAGAGATGAGAAATGACATGCAGGTGGTCAAGTGTGTACACTCTGGTACCTCAGATCAAACTTACTTTTAAATCAGTATGTGAACCTGGGTCTGACTTTTACAACTCTGCTTCTTTCTAAAACTCTTCTTCTGTATAAAGACACAGACATTTCTTGATCAAGGTGAAGTCTAGACATGAACTTGTGGTGACTTTTGGTTTTAAAAATGTTTCTATTTTCAGATAAATATTGCACTCTATTTTGTGACCAAATTTTAGTGATGCAAAAGACAAAACACAATGATTTTCACTTATTTTGTCTTACCTTAAACATATATCAATTACTCCTAAGAGATAAAAAAAATGGAGAAATCATTTTTCTCAATGATAAATGGAGATAAAAAGACAACTTATCCAGGATGCCTAGTTCTGTTTGGTATGGAAATGAAACACAAAAATATCTTTTCAAAAATCTCCTCCTAGAGAGAATACTCGAAGGCAAACAACAACCCAAGGAGGTTAACTATACCCAAGAAGACAGCAAAAAAGAGAAGGGAAGTGAGTGTGTGAGCATGCACACACACACACATACACACACACCACACCACACACACACAAACTACCACCACCACCATGAAAATAAAAGGAATTAACAATCATTGGAAATTAATATCTCTCAACAACAATAGACTCAATTCTCCAATGAAAAAGACATAGGCTGACAGAATGGATGGGAAAACAGGATCCTTCATGCTGCTACATACAAGAAAAACATCTCCATGACAAATACAGACATTACCTCAGAGTAAAGGATAGGGGAAAAGTTTTCCAAGCAAATGGACCCCAGAAGCAAACTGGAATAGCAATTCTAATATCTAATAAAATAAACTTTCAATCAAAATTAGTCAAAAGAGATGGGGAAGGAGATTTCATATACTTCAAATGAAAAATCCATCAAGATGACTTCTCAATTCTGAGTATCTATGCCCCAATACAAGCACATCCACATTCACAAAAGAAACATTATTAAAGCTTAAATCACATATCAAGCCATACATGTTAATAGTGGAATACCACAATACCCCACTTTCACCAATGTACAGGTCATTCAGACAGAAACCAAACATAGAAATAAAGTAACAGATTTTATGAATCAAATGGTTCTAACATATATTTACAGAACAATTCATCAAAACTCAAATAAATATATCTTCTTAGGATCTTACGGAATATTCTCCACAATTGCCCATATAATTGGTCACAAAGCAAGCCTCAACAGATCCAAGACATTTAAAATATCCCTTGTATCATATTAGACCACCAGGGATAAAGCTGGACTTAAAAAACAGCAATAGAAACAACAGAAAGCGTACAAACTCATGAAACTGAACAACTCTCTTCTCAATGATCACTGGGTCAAGGAAGAACTAAAGACAGATAAAGACTTTCTAGAATTTAATGTAAATGAAGGTATCACATACTCAAACTTATGAAACATCATGCTTTTTAATGGTTATTTTCTCCTCAGTTGTCAAGGTACTGAGTGATGGGAATCTAACTGAAAACTACATCAGATCACTCTCTGTCTTGTCCTTCACACTTCAGCATCTCAGGCATTTGCTCCTTCTTAAATTCCTAAACTCACAGTAGTGTCCTTTGCATGGCATTGCCTTCTGCTTGGTGTTGTAAATATCCACACAACAGAATGGCCACCACTTCTCTTCCTGTGTATTGCTCAAATGCCATACCTGCAGCACCTTACTGCAAATCTTGATATAAATATTCTTCCGGGTTTTTTTTTTTCTAGCAAAATTATACCAGTTAGGCTTGCTATTTTCACAGTGGTTGGTGAAGCTGAGATGATTTCGTTTGTTCTCCTCCTCAACTGTTCTCTGCTTCCTGTCTTACTCATAGCCTCACATTCAGTTTAGACCAGTATCAGGCATGCGACTCATTCATAAATATGATTAATAGATAGATCACTGAATGTGAATCATTTGCCCATCCAGGTGGAACATGGCTTATTCTGTTTGCCTTGTTGCTGTGACAAAATACCTAATCAAAGAAACATTAGGATGGAAGGATCCATTTTGCCTCATGGTTCCAGTATAACATCCATGTGGTGGGGAAGGACGGGGTGACAGGGGCTTGAGGTTGGGGGTCATAGCATCTACATGTGGAAGCTGAGGATAAAGGACTCCATTACATGGAATGGTGATACTCATATTTAGGGAGCGTCTTCCCATTCCAATGAACCTGATCAAGACAACCCCTTACAGGTGTACCCAGAAGCCTGCACTTTGGTGAATCTAGGTTCTATAAAGTTGATGAATTTTACCAATCACACCTAGCAATACTGTTGTAGGATAATATTTTCAGGTTTTTCCCTGCTTATGGGGATTTGAATGTGGTAGAGTTTGTATCATGATAATGTAAAAACATTTTAATTTTCTATTAAGTGATATGAAATTTTGTAGTAATACTGATTCCTGAGAAAACCACAGCTCCATATTCTCATTGAACTTTTAAACACATCTTTATATTAGCTATTCTTTGTCTCTCACTCATATAACTTTGAACATGCAACCTATCTACTCATAAGTCTGAATATTTTAGTATTGTAATACATTCAGATGATCAGTTCCCCCTCTCCCCCATGAAAACACCATTTCCCTAAGGCTGATGTTACTCAGAATTTTATAAATGAAACCTCCCATGTCACCTACATTCTAGAACATCTTTACTAAGAAAAATTTAATGTTATAAGTAAATGTGAATCTACTGTTAAAGTCACATGACTTTAGATAATATTTTCAAATTATTATATATTGCTTGATATTTTAGGTGGACATATTGACTTAACTGGAATTTTTTTCATTTTCTTTTTTCTTTTTTGGATATTTTTTTCTATTTACATTTCAAATGTTTCCCAGTTTTCCTCCCTCCCAGAAACACCCTATCACATTCTCCCTCCCTCCCTCCCCGTAAAAAAAAAATGGTTTTCATAAGAATTTGTGAACTTCTTTTAAAATAAGAATTGATATTTGGAGAGACTGAAATCTATATGGGTGGCCTTCTGTGATCAGGAGGGCATTAATGAATCCTCCCAGCAGCAGGAGTTCTGTACCTTAGCATAGCATGGAAGGTGCTACCTGGAGAATGAGAAATAGCATGGGGTGCTCACAGTGTTTAGCTTCTAGGAGAAGATAGCTCTGCACTATGATCAGAGTACGCAGAAAATACAAAGTAGAATGTAGGAGCACTGCCCAAGACGCCATTAAATAGCCTTGCTGTGGCTATGACTGAGGACCACGAGTCTTCAGCTTTTTCATAAAGTTCACTTCAAAACTTCATTATATCATGTCAAGTGACCTCCTTTTTCATATTTTTTTTGTGAGTACTTCAAATGAATGCTACATTGCCTAATTTTGGCTCTTCTTTAACAGCCAATGATACACAAAACCTAGGTTATATCAGAATAATATATCTTGCCCATAGCTTAAAGTTCACAAAGATCTTTTATTTATTTATTTATTTTGAGACAGGGTTTCTCTGTGTAGCCCTGGCTGTCCTGGAACTCACTGTGTAGACCAGGCTAGCCTCGAACTCAGAAATCCGCCTGCCTCTGCCTCCCAACTGCTGGGAACAAAGGCTTGTGCCTCCACCACCCAGCCGCAAAGATCTTAATGAACGCTATGGCAGGACCTAGAATCTCTAGTTAACTCTAGGTATTAATGTGAGGGGATTATCTTAAATTAAATAAGTGTGGAAAACGTTACAGCTACATTTATATCGCTGTAATAAAATACCCAAAAAATGAAGACCTTTGAGGAGAAGGGCTTATTTTAGTTTATCATTTCACGTTACAGTCCACTGTTACCTAGAAGTTAAGGAAGGAACTTAAACAGCTAGCCACACAGCATCTGCAGTCAAGAGCAGAAAGAAATGAATGCATGGCATGCACGCTTGTCTGCTTTACTTTCGCTGCTTGATTTCTCTACTTAGACATCCTAGGAACTCCTTCCTAGTGCACGCCACCTCCATGAACTTAATTAAAGATACACAGAGATGATATGCTAACAGGCCTATATGAGCTAGATAATCTTTCAGTATGACTCTGCCCAGGTGATTCTAAAGAGTGTTGTCAAAGCCAATCATCACAAATACCTACTGTGTATGTATGTAGCACTCCTCCATTGGCTGGGGTCTCAGATGGCATAAAACAGAAATCTCCATGAACAAGGCCATTCATTGCTCTCTGCTTCTTCACTGTTCATGCAATGTAGCCAGCAACCTCAGTCTCCAGCCACTATGCCTTCCCGGCCATAATGAACTGCTAGATCTGTTCATCCCAGAAAACCCTTACATAGTTGCTTTGATTAGTCTTTTTTATTTTTCAGCAACACATGAAGAAACTAATACTACCCAACTCTCAACCCGAGTACTGAAAAAAAGAGAGAAATGTGGGACAGAGAAAACATATTACCTTGGTACTTTGAGCCAAGACAAATCTTCCCGGCTAGAGGCTGGAAAAAGATCACAGCTGTAGACCCTTGTTGATGTTGTTGAGGGAAAAGATGCTTAGGGCATGATACTGGGGGCCCATGAGGTAGATGGAGACGTAAAGGTACATGCTGCTCATGATCTGAGTTCAATCCCTTGGAAATCACATAAAGGTCAAAGGAAAGAGTTGACTTTCTCAAACTTGACTTCTGATCTCCCTACCTTTGCACTGTGATACATACCTCATCTACACATAAATAAGTAAAATTCAAAAAAAGAGAGAAAATATTGTGATTTGTTGGCTTTTCATAACATTTTAAAATATATTTCATGGCTGTCGGTGTTGAGGAAGTATAGTGTTGGGTCCAGCTACAATAGGCACACAGAGCTGTTGTTGTTCTTCTTAGTGGGGCTTGTATTAAGAATGGCCTTGTTAAACAGCAGTGGGAGGAGTGGTCCTTGGGACTGAGGGTATTCAATGCTCCAATGTAGGGGAATGTCAGGGTGGGAAGACAGGAGTTGGTGGGTGGGAGAACACCCTCATAGAGGCAGGGGGAAGGGGTATGGGATGCAAGGTTTCAAAAGGAAGACCTGGAAAGGGGAAAGCATTTGAAATGTAAATAAAGAAAATATCCAATAAAAAATGGAAAAAAAGAGAAGCTTTGCAGAGAAGCTTTATTGCTGGCCAGGAGAATTGCTTAATTGAAAAAATCTAAAGAGAATTCCCTTTTCTAATCTTTCTGGCATTGACATTTTTATACACCTTCCTCCTCTCCAAGTTTTGGTTCAAGCTTATACAAGATGCGCTTAGGGGCTAAATGATCAGAGGATGTGATAGTGAGAGAAGTCAAGGTATAATATGGAGACACTTAAATAGGCTTCCTGTCATTTTTGTTTGTTGAACTCAGGGCCTGTGCTATCTACTAATGGGACTCTAACTTTGTTTTTGTGTAAAAACTATATCAAACAGAGGTCCAGCTGCAGAAATCAGGATTCTGTGGAAAACTTCAGGATTAGTCTCTGGAATAATTATAATTGCTTCTACAAAATTAATGTAAAAATTGAACTGCCATCGAAATGATATAAGGAGGGGGCAACCTTCAAGAAATGCTTAGGTCATGAAGACTCTGGATCAGGGCTGAGATGTCCAGAGTGAGTGGCATCATCCACATAGGGGTTGTCATCACCTTTTAGAATACAGGCCATCTAGATCTTAAGCCTACCAGTAATGTCTCATATTAATGTGTCTGACACACCAGATTCTATTAGCATGACTAAGAACCTGTGTCACAACTCTTTGCTTGTTTGTTTTGAGACCACCTTAGCTAAATAGGCCAGGATGCCATGGGTCTTAACCCAATATCCTAGGTTAGTTTTAAACTCACAGTAAACTTCCTGCCTCAGCTTTACCTGTGATACAATTATAGGTATTCACTATGCCTGGCTTACTCTAAAAATTATAAATGAAAACAAATGAGTTTATAATAATACATGCCCTGTGTTTTCAATCATAATATCTATATTGCCATTGTGTGCTGCTGTGAACATATCATGTACATATAGGCCCATACAAATTAATAATGATTAGATCTGGGTAAGGGGATTAGCAGTTACTTTGATCATTTTTATATATTTCTCTACTTTTTCAGACAAAAGCATCAACAGACACTTGTGTGTCAGCCACATTGACTCTGGGATGTTGTAATGTATATATGAATCCTGCAAAGAGGGGCTGTGACTTTCGTTGGTAGTCTTGATAGCTATATCTTTTGCACTGGCCTAACCTCATAAGGTAGAAATGCTCGAAGGAACCTTTTGTCCTCTTAGGATATTATACTTCTGAAGATAAATAAGGAACACTTATGCTGGCCTACCCACATACCATTTGATGGCAGTTCCATGTTTACTATTGATGCTCAGCTCTGGTTGTCAAAATAAAGCTCTCTGTAATAGTGAGCTAAACAATAAAATTCATGTCTCAGAGTGACATAAAGACTAAGAAGTTTGGATCAATTGAACTAATTAGTCTCTCACAAGTGTTCAACTGAAAAAAAATTCTGTCCCTGGACATTTGTACTAATGCACACTAAACCAGAAGTCAAAAACTCTGTTAGTTGCCAGCAAATTGTTCTGATGTAGGTGACAAAGGGAATTGAAGACATCCTTTCTAAAGTAACTGTACCACACACATTCATCTAAATATTAGTCCAACATTTCATGGCATCCTGTCATGCCCCTGCACATAGTGATGTGCAAGGATTGTATGCCTCTCTCTATTCATAACTGTAAGGAGAATGGGAGTAGAAGCTTGGATTTTTATGGTTAACTCAAGAGTGTTAGAGCTAATGGCAGCCTTGGTACTATCATAAGCAATCATGAATTGGAGTGACTGCTAGAAATAATGTATGGATTTCATGTTGGAAAACAGGCAGCTGTTTGAGCAGACTTGTCAACTATTTCCAGATAACCAATAACTGGTTGCTGAGTACGCAAGCTTGCCATTTCCACTCTGAGAACTGAACCCACAGAGCAGGGAAATTTGTTCCATTGATCTGAAAGGCAAATCAAGATGCTGGCTGACTAGGCATCTGAGGCATGCCCTGTCTGTCAGGTGACTATCTTTGCTGCATACATACAAAGCAGAAAGGGAGAAGTTTAATGTCACTTCAAAGATCATTGGCTTTAGAGCTGAAGTGATATTCATAGCCTCATTGAACCATTATTACCTTTGCACAAGCTGTATATTCAAATATAGTTAACTCAGAGATTTTGAGTTCAACCCATGAATGTGGGATGGAGACTGACAGTCAGTATACGGGACTCTTTACCTTTCCAAGTGAATTCTTCCATAAATATTCACAATCGTGATGAGATTTAGGTGTTAGTTTCCTTCTATGAAAAAAGGAGTCATATTCCATTCAATATGTTCAAAAGTCTCTTGATAATGTGATACTTTCTCAGTAAGCTTATTTAAAAAAAAATACTATTCAATGTGACACTTTGTACATTATAGTTGCTATCTGATAGACTTATCTAAAATAAAGAGAGAAATAAATAAACCTAAAATGGATTTAAATCTTATTTCTGAACAGTGGATAATGGATTCAAATTGAATTGTTAACATTCTGAGCATATTCTTATAGAATAAGGAAAATATATATTTTACATTAGTATTTTTAACTTTATATAAAGTTTTCAGTAACAAAATCACTTATGATTTAAGAAGTATTTTATCCTAAATAGCTTTTATGGAGTAAAAAATATCTTTGGAAAATTGTATTGGGGAATGAAAAAGGAAGTTACATTGGTGAGAAATCATTGTTATCAATATTGTCACTGTGATTAGACATTATTTTCCAAAATAAATATAGGAAAAGGTTATATCCTAATTAGGATTCATTACTTTACGTGCAATGGAATTTTAATATGCACATTCATAAGGAAATTATGCTATTAAATATTATTAGTAACTGAAAATTTTATTCACATCCAGAATATATTTGTTCAAGCCAACTGAATTTTCTTTTCAATCTTCTGACTTGAAAAGAGAGGATTTCCTTGTATTGGAAGCATGGCATATCTGTACTTACACCACCACTATCTGGCATGCAGTCTATGAAAATTGAAGCATAACATCTATATTCACAATAGTGCACAGACAAATAGCTCTGTGAAGATTAGATTTAATAACACTAAAGGCAGAAGCTTAGCATTTGATAGTTTTTTTTTAAATATTACTTTGCAAAATTGCCATAATCAACTTTCATTTCCATAAAGGTTTCTAAGCATCATGGTAGCCTAAGACCTTTACTTCAGTAGAATATTGGGTAGAATGTAGGAACTTTGGTTTTTTTGTTTGAGACAGGGTCTCAGGAAAGCCAGATTGGACTCAAACTCACTATCTAGATGAAGGTAGCCTTGAATCCTGATCCTCCTTGCCTCATCTCCTCAAAACTGGCATTTTAGGCCAGTGCCTTCATCCCAGACTGCAGCTCAATATTTCCAAAACTAAGAAAAGAGGGAAGAAAAGTAGGCAATAAGGCAATAGAATCAGAGACAATCTCTGGTCAGGATACTAGATTTATAAACAACTTTGATTTTCCCAAAGGAAAGCTGGAAGCCAGTATAGGTTGAAAGACATCGTGATCCTCCAGTAGAGTCTCTACAGCCTACAATCTTTTCTAACAACTTTTTCCATTCTTCATCTCTACTTTTTGGCCAATCAGACCCAAGTCCTGGCTTTCTTCATTTTTTTTATTTTAGTTTTTGATGAAATCACAGATCTCGAGAAATATTTGATAAAAAAAATGTACATGCATTATTTTGCCTATTCATTAGCTAATCCTGTATACTCATACTTCAGCCTAGAAATAAAATTCAGTGTTGAGAAGAGGAAGCTAATTTATTTAGCATACAAACAATGGCTCCCTACAGGTGGGGTGGGGGAGTCAAACATCTGGTTCAATTAAGACATACAGTACAGACACTGTTGAAGTGAAAGGACAAATACAAACTTATTCCCTGTAAGTCTTCAAGGGCTGAGTTCCTTTGGCCTGAACATTGGAAAGGAAGCTAGTTGTGTTGGTTAGGGTTTGCATTGCTATGAAGAGACATCATGACCAAGGCAATTCGTACACAGGACAACGTTTGATTGGGGCTAGCTTACTGGTTCAGAGGTCCATTATCATCAAGGCAAGAAGCATGGCAGCATCCAGGTAAGCATGGCATTGGAGGAGCTGAGAGTTCTACATCTTTTTCTGAAGGCAAATAGGAGAAGACTGTCTCCCACGTGGTTAGAAGGACAGTTGTACTGCCCACTCACACAGTGACACATTTTTTCCAACAAGGCCACACCTACTCTAACAAGGCCACACTTCCTAATAATGCCACTCCCTGGGCCAAGCATATTCAAACCAGCACACTAGTCAAATAAGTTTTCTCTCAAACTCTTACTCATGTCAAGTCAGTTTAGTCAAGGTTTGCTCTTCACTCAATATTTGTCCTTGTTCAATCTCCAGAATTACAGTGAATCCACTACTAAAATTTAGGAACTCTGGTAATGGAAGATTTAGGAATGGACTGAGAGGCCAATGTTGAAATTGCTTTCCAACCAGTAAGAGAGAAATGCAAAGTAATAACAACTGCACAAAATAGCAAGTTGTTTGATAGAAACATATTGAAGTAGGTGGAAGGTCTTTAAAAGTAGAATCTAACTTAGCCAGAGAAACCACAAACAAGGTTCCTTTACATTGCCAGAACCTGGAATTCTCCAGATAAGAGTTTGTGTATGTGCGTGCGTGTGTGTGTGTGTGTGTGTGTGTGTGTGTGTGTGTGTGTGTGTGTGTGTGAATAAAGGTGCCTTTACTGACTATAGTTAAATCTGGTTCAGGAGAGGGTAATAAGAATAGAAGTGAGGGGGCTGGAGAGATGGCTCAGGGGTTAAGAGCACTGGCTGAAAGAAGTCAGGCTGTGATGGTGCATGCCTTTTTTCCCAGCACTAAGAAAGCATAAGCCTTGGGCTGAAGCTTGCCAGTCATTCAGTTCCAGAGGAATTCAACACTCTGGCCTTCATGGGCATCTAGATGTGTGCATAAACACACACACACACACACACACACACACATACACTCACACATGTACATATATATACACATACAGATACACACACACACTTAAAATAATAATAATAAAAAAAAAACAGGCTTTTTATGGCTTAGTGGATACTACTGCTTGTTGCACAAGCCTGATGACCTGAGTGAGGTTAGTGGCTGGCACACACCACTGTAGACTTAGAGAACTGACTCCTCAAAGTTGTCCTCTGACCTCTATGTGTGTGCCATTCTCTCTCACACACACAGTAAAAGACAAAACTTGAGTTTACTCAAAGGCTTTTTGTTAGCATCATTAATGATGATTTTCTTTTTTGTTTGTTTGGTTTTTGTTTTTCCTTTTGTTTTTCAAGACAGAGTTTCTCTGTGTAGCCCTGGCTGTCCTAGAACTCACTCTGTAGACCAGGCTGGCTTCAGACTTAGAAATCTGCCTGCCTCTGCCTCCCAAGTGCTAGGATTGATTTTTAGTAGGAAAAGAAAATTGAGCTTAGAGTAGTGCTTGGGCAGGAGACAGGAGAAGGATGACAGGATTGACACAGGATGGGAGTTTGCTTCAGTATATCCTGTGGGATTGGAATAGAAAGGTCATCTCAGAGAAACATTTAACCATGTAGAGACCACGCAGAGAGGCAGTCATCCTGAGGACAGCCTCTTTGTTATCTAAGAAGGGATAATGGGCTTTAGAGATAAGTTACAATAAAATATCCAAGAGGGTGCTCTTTAAATTCAAAGAATCAGAGGATTTTCAAGATATTTGACTATTCCTGACTCTTGACTAGATCCTTTATCTTAATGACCCTTCCATTCAAACAGAATAAAGAAATGCAGGAAAGGCTTTCCCAGGAAATAGATAAATGGAGGCACCCTCACTGTCCCCCATAGATTACTTCCATCTTCTCACTTGGAGATCCACCAAATGACAGCAGGCAAGTTGAGAAGTTTTCAGGGTTTGAATGATGGACACTGACTTCATTTTTCCACGGTGGGTCAGTCACAGTGATCACTTCCCTAGCTTGTCAATAACCTCAGCTCCCTTTGCTCACAGATCACAATGTTACTTTAAGGAGTGAGCCCATACTCTAGAATAACTGTGACCCTGTTTTTGGAAGGTTTTTGTCCTTTCTTCCTGCAAACCAAAATAGGCAATAGATTTTGTCAGAGACAAATAAGCACACTTTTTTTTCCCCTTGAAAAAAGGAAGTTTTGAACACCTGGGAAAGGTCTCCATTCCATTTGACTTTTAGCCAAGTAAAACCCAGCTCATGGTTTTACTTCCCTCAACTTCTGCATTATAAAGCAATGTTTGGGCCAAAGGTATAAAAACAAATTAAACTAAGGCACAGTACAAAGTTAGGGGAGCTTATTTTTAGAATGGACCGCCTTTAGAGAGAAGGAGATTCTGTTACCTCTGGTTTGAAAGTCTATTTACACAACAATTAATCAGCCTTGATACCTCTCTTAACTGAGTACTTGATCAAGAATCTCTCTTAGATATGTTAAGGAGTTTATTTCCATCTGAATCCTCCTGACAAATACTGAAATAGATAACCTCTGTAAGGTGCTAATGAGATCATTATACTGAGTTTTGTCTATATTTAAAGTACAGATTCAAGATCTTCATTAATGATTAACTACTGGAAAACTTTGCTCAGTCCCCTGAGTTATTTTTAGGCCTGTATGTACTATAATTACACATATTCAATCATAAAACTTTCCATGGTGTAGAACACAATTGAACTTTGAATTTGAATAAATAGGTTGCAAAGCAATGCTGTTTAAAAGGTTAATCTTTGAGTATTTCAAGGATAAGCTCCTCATCCATTTCAGGATTCCATGGCCTTTTTTTTTAATTGAAGAATAGATTTAGACCTAATGTATATAATGTATAGGGATGATTTCTTTAGAATGTTTGGCAATGTCCTCCTTTCACTTTCTGTTAAAAGATGTCTCAGAAATCAAACAGGTGACATGTGACTTCGCATTGGAGTTAAATTTTGGTGGTGTTGTAATACACAAATAAAATGTAAATAAAAATAAATATAGATCTTCCCCTTTTGATTTTAGAGGAAAATAGCAGTTAGGTATAAAATTATAGTTGAGAACTAGCCACCAGCTTAGCAGGTCAAGGTGCTTTCTTCCAAGCCTGAGTACCTGAGTTCAGTCCCAGGAACTGATATGGTGAACGGAGAAGACAGATTAGTGTAGGTTGTCCTCGGATAATTTCTCTCTCTCTCTCTCTCTCTCTCTCTCTCTCTCTCTCTCTCTCTCTCTCTCTCTCTCTCTCTCTGTGTGTGTGTGTGTGTGTGTGTGTGTATGTATCTGTCTCTCTCTGTCAACAAATAAATAAATGTAAAATTATGTTTGACTTGAAATCAATGTCTGTCCAAACCCTGTAGCCATGAAGCTATCTGAAAGAATAAGAGTTTCATTTTGGTCTTGTTTTTGTTTGTTTTTTTTTTTTTAATTTTATTTATTTATTTATTTATTGAATCATGAGAACCCCAAAATCTAAGAGGAGATAGTAATATTGGGTGCTCTTATAAATAGTAAATAATTCCAGCAAAACCAACATCTAGATGTATTTGTTCTTTTAATGCCATCACACACATTTCACAGTGACTCTGTTTTAAGTCAAATTTGCAAAGTCTCCAGCAAGAATTTAATTTTAGAATGAATGATTTTCTAAGGTATTCAGGTCTAAGGACAAGGTCAAGTGCAGAACTTAGGTTTTCTGCTATGATGCCTGGGAAGAGGGGAAGGTACTTTAATCAACACGGGGTTGTATAAAGGATGGTACAAAAAAATGTACTGACACGCCACAATCCTCGAAAGGATTCCCTCTTGCCAGGCATCACTTTGAAATGTACCACTATTTTCATACACACTGCGAAATGGCAGTTAAGCCTTTAAAGTACAAAATCTTGGCTGCTGTATGCTTGCCTGACAAGGTACAGTAAGGAGCTGCTGAAGACAGTAAGCTATTTATACTTTGGAAGCTCTTGCATTTATCTAGGAATATAGATATTGCCAATACATGATTAAATTATTGCCCTAGTTTTCCTAGGGGACTGGCATGTTTATTGCTCTTTGTAAAACATCCATTCAGCTTTCTCAATCCCTTTCTCTTTCTTGCATGAATTCACACATATTAAAATGCAGTGTCTAGCTTGTCTGATAAGTTATTTGCATTATTTGAAACCCTGAAGCCCCCCAAATTTCTTGGTATGTATACAATTCAGGAACTAAAATATTTAGTAATAATTTTTTCAAGGATAAGGTGTTTCATGAAATTTACATACTATGAAAAGTTCACAAGCCGTCCTTTCAATTTCCCCGTTGAGTTTAAGGAGTCAACTTGGAGGAAACATTTACTGTTGAATGAAGCACATGACTCGAAATTACCATTCACAGCCTGGAAGTATTCTTTTGTATTCATTGAGCTCATAGCAGATTTTATAAACGTCATGGCAGTCTTTGCTCTAGGAAGTTATATTTTAAAGAACAAAAATAAGTAAACTAAACACATTAGCTCAGATGTAAATATGTAAGAATGGAGCATTTGGGACATAGTTAGCCAAAGTGTGTGTGTTTGTATGTGTTTACATATATGTATATGTACATATATAAATATGTATACATATATACAATGTTAGAAACTAAATATATGTATGTATACATGTATTTATATATGTATACATGTATATGTATATATGTATACATATACATACACATGTATATGTATACATGTCTATATACATATATACACATGTGTATTCATTTATACACATATACTAATATGCATATGTATGTATGTGTGTATATATACATGTATACATACATACATATAGTCATTTATAATGGTAATAAAGGTAGTGGGAAATCTCACCAAACTTTATCTATTTGTCACTACTATAAAAGCTGTACCATGAGGTTAAGGAGAGACCCTGTGTTGATACCACAGCACTCTAGGGTGTGGAAGTCAGCATCAAATATGTGAGGAAAGTGCCTGCTGTTCAGAAATTATCTAAGGAAGACTGAGAAGACCCTGGAAATAGGTAGAGATTGACACTCATTAGAGAGGATACATGGACGCTGTGGGAGTGACTTTCAAAGTGGTTTGGGCATTGAAGGAAAATGCTGGAAGGGGACTTGAGGGATACCCAGGAAGGGGCTTCATCATTCAAGGAAGCAGCACTTTGTGGATTCAAAAAATGAGAAATGTTGGCACTGTAAGGAAGTACAAATTCGTCAGCATGGTGGATAACTGCCTTATGGTAGTTACAGAGAATGGCAAAAATTGGGACAAAATCATTCACACGACTAAGCATCACTGTAAAGACTGTAGTGGGCACTTGCTTTTTCTTCAATACCTGACTCAATGGCTACTTGGTCCACACCATCTTCCCTAAGCAGAACAGTAAGAAATCACCTTTGTAAGGTACTAGGAACCCAATTCTACTCCTCCAAGGAACACACAGCATTCTTAACCACTGAGCCATCTCTCCAGGTCCTCCATATGGGACTGTTTATAAGATGATTTGTGTGTATGTGTAGGGGGTGATATTTCTCAAATTACTTTGTGGCTTTGGTTGATGCAGTAAAGATTAGGAAACTAGGATTCAGGAGGCAAGGTACCCCTAGTTTTGAAGCTTAGTCTATTGATGTTGACTAAGTTTATCTTTCTCATATGGAAGCCTTATTCATAATAGATACACATGCTATGTACTTAATATAACCAGAAAATACATGATAGCCAAACTACAATCCACAGATCAAACAAAGCTAAGTAACAACGAGGACCCAAGGGAGGATTCTTGAATCTCGCTCAGAAGAGGACATAAAATAGACATTTGGAAGTGGATAGAGAGAGGGAATTGGGTAGGAGACAGGATAGGGAAGAGAACTAGAGTGTGGATCATGAATGGGGAAAGCTGGGGAGGGTTAAGAGGTCTGGTTGAGAGAAGGAACATCAATGTATGTGGGGTGTGTATTTCTCAAACAAGCCTGGGACATGGGTCCTCTGAAGGATTTGGAGGTGACCCTAGTTGAGACTCCTAGTGGGGGAGATATGGAGCCTCAAGTGGCCACATCCTATAGCCAGCTAGGACTTCCAGTGGAAGGAGAGGGACATCAACACATGCACAATACCTTCAACACAAAATTTGACCTGCTCACAATATATGCAGAGATAAAATTGGAGCAGATTGAGGGATTGGCCAATCAATAACTCGCCCAACTTGATACTCATTCCATGGGAGAGAGCCTACTCCTGACCCTATTAATGATATTCTGCTATGCTGGTAGACACCTAGCATAACTGTGCTTTGAGAGACTTTATCCATAAGCTGATGGAAACAGATGTAGAGACCCATAAACAAGGCAGAGCTCAGGGAGTCTTATGGAAGAGCCAGGGGAGGGACTGAGGGAACCAGACGGGTCAAGGACACCACAAGAAACACTACAGAGCCAACTAACCTGGGCTTATTGTGGCTCATATAGACTGGATCTATGCCTCTTACACATATGTAGCAGATGTACAGCTTGGTCTTCATGGCAGTCCCCCAACAACTGGAGCAGGGGCTGTGTTTGACTCTAACTCTATTGCTTGCCTTTGGATCCCTTTCCTGTAGCCTTGGCTGGCCTCAGTGGGAGAGGATGTGCTTAGTACTGATGAAATGTAGTATACCAGGGCAGGTTTTTATCCGGGATAGTGGGTGGGAAGTGGGGGTGGTGCTCCTACTCTTTGTGGAGAATGGGAGGAGGAGGATGGGAGGGTGAGACTAGAAAGAGAGGGAGGAAGAGATTGGGATCAGGATGTAAAGTGAATAAATGAATGAAAAAAATTTACTATGTACCATGGTGAATATGGGAAGGTGGCATTAGAAATTTAAATTTTTACAAGAGTTCTCTGGTTATGTTGTCCTACAAGAATGTACACATCTTAAAAGGGGAAAAGATTTGGTTTTGAGGAACAAGAGTCATATTCTTTAAGTCAGGAATTGCATCTAAAAGCATGTGATTTCAAAACATGGCCCCTAAAGGGAAGTGTCCAGTAGTGGGGTCTTTGGAAGGTGGTTAGATTGCAAGGACTCTAACCTCATTTACTGACAAACTCATGACAGTAGGGGATCCTGAGAAGTGAGGGAAACATTAAATTAATTCAAGGGGGTGGGTCTCTGGGATTATGACCTGGTAGGGTACTCTCACCCCAGGAATTCTGCACCCTTCCTATGTTTCCCGGCTGCATGGAGGTAAATAGTTTTGTTCCACCACATTCACTCCTTGCATCAGTCTTCTAACCCATCATGGCCTGGTATCACATTACCATGGACTGAAATATCTAAGACTAGCAGCCAAATAAACCCTTCCTTCTTGCAAGTGGTTTACTAGAGCATTTTTTGTCACAGTGGCAGAAAGCTGACTAATCCATGAGAATAGTACTATGTCATATAATTCTAGGCCTGAATCCTTGAAGAAGGATTAATGGTAACAGATGCTGCTTTTAACAAGTTTTTTTTTTTTTTTTTTTCCTAGACAGGGTTTCTCTGTGTAGCCCTGGCTGTCCTGGAACTCACTCTTTAGACCAGGCCGGCCTCAAACTCAGAAATCTGCCTGTCTCTGCCTCCCAAGTGCTGGGATTAAAGGCATGTGCCACCACTGCCAAGCTAACAAGTCTTTTCTTGGTCCCTGTTCCTGAAGCGCTCGCCTCTTCTCAGCACAGACATGGCAGTAACCATCAGACTGAACTTGCCATCTTAACCTCCCTCCTTCTGCTTTCCTCTATGGGTCTTCCAGGTTTTCTTCTTTCTTCATCTTTTATTTATTAAGACACATTTTCATTCTGATCCCATAACAAAGAACTCACTAATTTACTACCTATCCCAGGCTAGCCTTATAGCAATCCTCCTGCCTCATCTCCTGAATAATGAGATTACAGGTTTGAGTCGCTGTGCCTGGTTCTTCCTTATTTTCTTCATCAGAAAAAATAATGTGGGAATTGATCTTGAACCTTTCCTTTCTCTATCTGTATGAGTTTCAAGTTCATCTCCACATGCTCCCTGACTCTGATGTACCTTCCTAATACTAGGAATGAGCAATGTCTGAATTCAGCATTTCCTTTCTCAGCTTCAAACTCTAAAATTCAACTAATTACTGTACTCTCTCCTTTGGTGATTTGAATCTGAAGTCCAAGAACATCCCTAAGTGGACTTTTGAACATCATTTATTCTTCTTCCAGACAGCTGCTCTTGCAGTTACTAAAAATGCCACCATCACTCACGCAGGTGTTTGGCCTATGCTGACAGAGTCACCAATACCTTCCCTCCTTCTCTTTTTACACTATGTGCTCAGCTCACCACGGTTTCCACAGTAGTCTAAGGTACCATCCTATCTTGCTTAGATTCCCATTCTAGTCTACAAAATACCTTCTTTACCGAAGTTGCTGACCTCTATAGGGTGTCTGCCATACAATAGCCATGTGTATAGCATTGAATTGCTCCTCTAACCTCACTGTCAGTCACTTTGCTTCATACCTACCCTGCTTTATTTCATAGTATGCTCAGCTATGATCCTAAGAGCTCTGCCATCATGAGCCCTGTAAAACACTGACCGCACTGTTTATGTGTTTCGTGTGTGATCACCTTGTTCGCTTTATGTGACTAACTCTGACTAATGTGCCATGTAAGAGCTTGCTATCATTTATTTCATGACTCGCTCTGTTCAAAAAATACAAAGATACAAAGATGTTCTTTGACTGTGGCATTTTCCTTTTTTGGAAGTGTTATCTCCTCTGTAGACATGGTGTCCCTTTCAGAGGTGATAGGAAGTTGGCATACTCAAGGACTTTGGTACAGTCAAAAGTTAGCAGGGGAGTCCAAAGTGGCTGGTTAGTTGCCAGTCCCAATGCTCCAGTTTTTGAAGGTTATACTTTGTAAGTTATGTGGCTGCCTCATTATTCTACTACAGTTTAGGACATGACAGGAACACGAGTGGATGGAGAACAAAAAGTCCACCTGTTGTTGACAAGCCGCCAACCTGCAACTAAGGTGCAGCAATGAAATAGTTTCTGGTGGTCTCAAGTCAGGAAGTCATGGATAAACATTTCAACGTTGCTAAAAGACCAGATGGTATAACTGACCCCAGAAAGCTTTCCTGCCATCTTTCTCCTCTGAGAGAAATGAGGGGAAACAAATGAGGCTAATTGGAGATGTAAAATGAAAAAAACAAAACAAAACAAAACAAGCAAAACCAAAAACGTATCAAAACAGCAACAACCAACACAGCTTTTACAGAAAATGCAAATGTTTATATTTTTGCGATGACAAGAAGGGCCAGAGAAACCTAAAATGGTGAATTCCAATAATACACGGGTTTTTCTTTTGTTAGGCAAGTTACTATTAATTTATCAATTTTAACTGTGTATAGATGTACATACATATGAACATGTGTATACTCATTTAAATGTTGACAGTAAAGTTTAACTTATGAGTGGTAAGAACTTATGGTTAAACATGAACGATGCAATAGATTAAAAATATTAAAGTTCATGCAGCATTTCATAAAAAAGATCATTTTTTTACTTTCTTCTTCTGTATGACTGTTTTGAGACAGGGTTTTTCTGTGTTGCTCTGGCTGATGTGGAACTCTGTAGACCAGGCTAGCCTCAAAGGATCTACCAGTCTCTGACTCTGGAATGCAGGGATCACTGTTGCTTTTTAATTAAGATATAAAGTAATGGATTTCATTTGTCTTGGATTCTCTATCCCTCACCAGCCTAATCCAGCAGACAATAATAAAAATAATAAAAAGTAAAAAAAATATGTATGAAGCAAAGAAAGTAAAGGCTTAAAAACTCATAGAAGATGAAAGAAGATATATAAAATATGAATGAGGACACCCAGCACTTACCCAGTCAGTAATACCATCCTTGCATTCCTAGAATAATCTTTTGTGGTCATTATGCTTGTCTCTTCAAATATATTATTCAATTTAATTTTCAAGTGCGTGACATATATTAAATTCACAAATGAAATTTCTCTAAACATTCTATGTGGTCCTTTGGAAAAAATTTAAATTTTACTATGTCAGCTTCATGATCACTTTCCCAGTTTAGTGATATTTTGAAAATGTTTGTACAGCACACACACAAAAGGCTATGTAAATATACCCCAATTCTATATGTGAGATTTAGCTTTATCCTTACTAAACTCTGAAGGAGACATACTTCTTTTATACAGATAAAACCCACCAGACATAAATCTGTTAAAGTTTGTGGGGCTAAACATTCATGTCACTATTTTGATCACCACGTTGTTTCCAATTACACTCTAAATACAACTCTCCAATTATACTATAGAACCATTACCCACAAGGCAAGTACTGATTGGGAATATTTATCCACTGACTGAGCACTTGTTCTCAGTCAGTCATGATTTAGAGACAGGATGCACATCAGGGAGATTATAAATGAGAGTATTATTGAGTATAGGTCCTCCTTTATTGTTCCACTAGATCCTATAGAACTATTAACTTCAGATTCTCCAAAAGCCCTTTGGGACACAGTGTAGTTCATAATCATCTAAGTGAAGAACATTTTTAAGGATTATTCTGGCAAATCATGGTGGCACATATCTGTAATCTTAACACTTAGAAGCCTGAGGCAGGAGAATCAGTGCAGAATAGAAGTTAGCTTTGACTACATAGTGAGTTCTGGGTCAGTCCTTTATACATAGACTCTGTTTAAAAAAAAAAAAAAGAAAAGAAAGAAAAACAAACAAATAACAACAAAACGTAGCATTTTTATTTTATCTCAAACATCTTAAGTGTTTGAGATCCAATTTTTGTTTTTTTTTTTTTTTAGTTGTTTTTCTTTAAACAGATATGAGGTTAAAATTTTATCAGTATTCATGGGTTGTCTTTTATGAATGTTTTTGGCATAGATACTCAATTTTGAATACCAATTTTCAAAAATTACTTAGGTTCCAATGTATAATCAGTTTTAAAAGATTAACACTTGTGCAAAGGCCTTCTGATTTTTATATTCATTAATTTAATTCATCTACTTTCTTATTTCAGCTTGAGAATCACCTTGAGGGCTTGTTAAAAACACACCGCTGGTCCCACAGCCCAGAGTTTCTGATTCAGTTTTTCTGGAGTTGGCCCTGAAATTCTGTACTCCTAATAAGTTCCCAGGTGGTGCTAGCAGATAGTCCAGAAACAATAATTTGAAAATCATTGCTGCAATTCATCACTTGGTTGGTGTGTATGTGTGTTTGTGTGTGCATGTGTGTGTGTGTGTGTGTGTGTGTGTGTGTGTGTTTAGGACATGCACGTGCACATGCACATGTGAGCATGCACACACACACACACACACACACACACACACACACACACAGAGTCTTCAGTAATACTTTAAAGAAAAGTATGCTGTATTCTCTTGGCCTTTGTATATCTGAGAATTGTCTTCCTGTCACACAATAAAATTTTGGACTATGAATAGCTTTTCTTTTTTTATTTATTTTTATTAGATATTTTCTTTATTTGCATGTCATATGATATCTCCTTTCCCAGTTTCCCCTCTGAAGAAAAGAAAAAATAAAATAAAATAAAATAAAATAAAACAAACAAACAAACAAACCCTGTTCCCTCCCCCTCCCCCTGCCCACCAACCCACCCTTTCCTGCTTCCTGGCCTTGGCATTCCCCTACACTGGGGCATAGAATCTTCACAGGGCAAAGGGCCTCTCCTCCCACTGATGACTAACTAGGCCATCCTCTACTATACACATGCTGCTGTAGCCATTAGTCCCACCATGTGTACTCTTTGGTTGGTAGTTTAGTCCCTGGGAACTATGAGGGTACTAGTAGTTCATATTGTTGTTCTTCCTAAGGGGCTGCAAACCCTTCAGCTCCTTGGGTTCTTTCTTTAGCTCCTTCATTGGAGACCCTGTGCTCAGTACAATGGATGGCTGTGAGCCTCTACTTCTGTATTAGTCGGGTACTGTCTGAGCCTCTCAGGAGACAGCTATATCAGGCTCCTGTCAGGCAGCACTTGCTGGCATCCACAATAGTGTCTGGATTTGATGACTGAATATGGGAAGGATTCCCAGGAACATCTGCACCTCTTCACTTTCTTCTGTTACTTCATTCCATAACACTCTGTCTATGTGTATAGTCACTGAGTGATCTATCTTCTAAAAGAAAGCATTTTCAGAAATGTGATGAAGTAGGATACGCTTTGTTTGGATTTTTTCTGAATAATAAGTGGCTTCTTTCTAGTTATATGGTTGTAAAGTTATTATTGCTTTTACTGTAAAAATTTTTGAATTGATATTTAATTCTGTGTTTCATGAATCAAAACATGGAGAGACCTTAGCAAAGAAGCAGGTATGTGAGAGTTCTCAGAAGATGGCCACCATAGTGTATGAACACTCAAAAGATCGATTGTATTATAATTTTTATATTACGTTATCGTTCTACTGTCTCTCTCATGAATCCATATTCATTTGTCAACCACCTTCTTCGTTGATTTTAATTTCTCTGTTCTCCTTCTGTTCTTTCAGAGGTGTCTATGTCTATATTTCACAACAAAGCTCCCTCATGATCACACAAAAATGTGGACTCTACTTCTATCTTGGTATTTTGCTTCCTTGGTTGAATTACCATATTTCCCCATTTATTTTGTATGCTGTCATGTTTGCCTATTGGCAGTAGTCCCTATTTGTTTTTTGTCTTATTTGTTAAGCAAAATCTCCTCTTCAGGAGTAGAGATAGAAACAACATTGATGCTCACTGCTCAAAAACAATTGACTATCATACAGTATACTTCTATAGGACTCTAAAAGATTAAGCATAAATAGATGTGTCTGTCACTCTTGCCTTGATCTCTGAAACTATATAGGGGATGCATATGTAAAACTGCATATTTCCCAAGAAATAGACTCTAAAAACCCTTAACTATATGATTCTACTTCAAGATCTTAGCTTCTGAAGATCATTGCCCTTAACCACCAAAAACTGCCTCCAGGTAACTTTTTGCTCACAGAAGTAGGGACCTTTGATGTCATGACATCCTACCAAAATGACAAAAATTCTACTTTCTTTGAAGTAAGCATAGAAATGGTGAATGCTTACATTTCTCCTGGATTAGGGACAGGAAACCCGTAAAACAGCTAGACAAGAGAACACTCACATAATTATGCCTCATTTACACATGCATTTCTAGATAAAGTCTCAGAAATACTATGTCATGATGTAGTTGGTTGAAGATATTTTTACTGATATATCTCATCATTTAAAATTTAATGCCTATAAGTAAAATTCACAAAAGAGAATTTCTGAAAATTTCATAACCACTTTAACAAGTAGGCTAAAATCAAGCTAATATGTTGTCATTCTTTAGAACAAATATCTGTCACTCTCTATGCCATTAGGTACTTCTGTCAAACTCTCAAGGAGTTTACTCAATGTTCTACTCAACCAAAATTCAAACTGCTGTGTGTAGATTACTGGTATTACAACAATCATTGATTAAACTTAATCAACTGGAGAAAATCATTTTATCTTGTGAAAGAAAGATCTCAAACTGCATTACATAATATCATAGGAAGATAGTATGCCTCACATTATATTTCCTTGATGTTTATTTCTAAAGAAAGGACCAAAAGGCACAGGTACCAGTCTTCTCTAAGATACTTGATGACATACAGAGTAAACAATTCTCTAGGACAAATCAGCATATTTATAAAGATTTCTAGGTGACTGTCATCACTCCGCAGACTCTAGCAATGTCCACTATAAACATCTGTAGGAAGGCAAAACTAATACTCTTTGGGTATAACTTAGAACAACACACAAAACAGACATGCACATATACATGACATACACATAAATCCACAAAAATTACTCTATCCTTATAACTAAAATACAATTTGGGGAACTCAAGAGTTAAGGTTAAAGAACTAGTTAAACTATTCTAAGCATTTTTTCATCCAATTCATTTATATTTACATTTTATACTAGAAATCTATAATTTCTCTTTGATGTGAGAAAAGTAAAAGATCAAGTGTTTGAGCTAAGGAATAAAAATCTAACATAGTAATAATCTGATCCATTAAACCTTTGACATCTACCTTGAAATAATCCTTTGTGTTATTTCTCAGTATATTAATATGAGTGGTGTGTGAAGGACAGAGGTTAATAGGAATGCTAAGACTTTTACTAGATCAATTATGGTATATTTGTAATATCCATCATCTGATACTTTTTAAACAGTTATTAATCTTAGTACCATTTTTATAGATTATTTTCTCTAACTTTGCTAACAAGATGAGAAGTCACTCCTCAATGTTTTCACCCTATATGTTAAGAGCCTCATAGGTGCATATCAGAATAAGTTAATCTAGAACAGGGATCTCAACCTGTGGGTTGCAACCTTTTTGGGGTCAAATGACCCTTTTACTCGGGTGCTCTAATAACACTGGAAGACACAAAAGTTTACTTTAGGATTCATAACAACAACAAAACTACTGTGTCAAAGTAGCCATTAAAACAATTCTATTTTATTAAAGGTTCATAGCATTAGGAAGGTTGAGAACCAACGATTTAGAAAAAGCATCGGAGATGAGTGTGGACCAGCCATGACCTTAGCTTATAAAAGACACATAGTTTGTTATGGCATTTTCCTGCATGTATATACAATTAATACATGCTAATATAAGGACTGTCATAATTCATACAAGTCAGTCATCAACAATGTGTTAAATCAAAGTACCTCTGGAACATAACATGGACTCTGCTTTTAATTCACACTCTTATTCCTAAAGTAATTAATTAATTCTAATTAAAATGTCTCATGATATATCATACTAGATTTGTGCTAAAAGCCTCGCTGTGTTTACTTTACTGCTTTTATTCATATTCAGTCTCCTTTGATAGGGGAAGAGAAGAGTAGTGCAGTTTCCTTCTTTTCCTTTTTTGAGTGCTTAACACTTCGAAACGGGCTTTTTAATTTTAACATGACCCCTCCTCTCACTGTCTTCAAAATGTCTTTTTCTTTCTCTACACCTGACGAAATGGAAGTGTATCTGAATTGCTTCCTACTGCTTTTTGCAAGCTCAGTTGAAATTATAAAGGAGAGGTCGCTGCGGCTGGCAAGAAAGATGGATCTGTAGAAAAAGACAGCAAGACAGCCCCAGGAACATGGAGATTTGTAACTGACTGAGGACTGCAAAAAGGGGATGAAGAATGGCTTCCAAAGTTTGTTTCAACAGCATGGTTGGACCAAGCACTCCATAGTTCATTCAAGTCAGTAAGAAATAAAGTTATTTATTGCTATATTGATGAATGTTTCATTTCAAGAAAACCTCACATACTTATATTTCAAGAAAAATGACTGGATGTGCCTCTGTCTTTCTTTCTTGGGGTGAACTGTCTGGATTGTCACTCTTTCATTCAGTTTGCTCAGTTTTTCCCATAGATAGATGAAATTATATAGGAATCAAGGGTTTAGAAGGATATACTAATACTTTTTTAAACCTAGATTGAATATATTTATCTCTCAGTGATACAGTAGCCTATCATAATTCAGTGGGTATACCATATTTAGATCAAAACGTAACCATAGAAGATGCCAGAAGACATTGATTAAAAAGATAATCTGTCTGTTTATCATTGCAGACAGACCTGAGTTTGAACTCAGTTTATGATAACTTTTGTTTATGTAGACTCTTTTGAGTTGCTTAATTAACTATCTGGAGTTTTTTGGTATGTAAAATGGACCTAGTGATATCAACCTCATATGGTCATTGAATATTATGACATGTAAATTATTCAATAATGTGCTACACAAATAAAAAACATGTTAAACACCTTGATGTTTCTTATTGTGTGGTACCAGTACCCTCTGATTAAGTAGTTGGTCCTAGTGCTGACCACATTTTTAATAACAGAAGTCTGTCAAAAATTTTCAAACACTACCAACAGCATATAATAATATGTATCCTGAGACTGATAAATCCAGAAAGGATTTTTTTTCCTGAAAATTCAAGATATGTTACTTTAAAAGACATTTGAATTTATGTATAAGAGCTTGGTTATCAGAAAGTTGAATGCAAAAAAAAACCTAATAAGCTGTGATTGGTATTCTCATAATATGATCATTTTTACTCTCTCGGAGAATGATATGTACATATACACATTCCATAAATAAACCAAGTCTAAAAAAATACTTATCTAGGTAATTGGGAATGGCACAGTCATTTGAAATTACAAAGCCCACCCATTCCCACTCCAGTGACCAAGTTCCAACAAGGCCACAGCTTCTAATTCTTCTCAAACAGTTCCACCAAGAGGAGATAAGTGAGATTTGGGGGTTATTTTTTTCAAACCACCACAGTGGGTTGAGTTGAACTATTGGAATCTTTAACCAGATAGAAGGAAGGTGGTGTAACTATATTCTTTCCTGTCCTGTACACTGTGCTTACTCTTTCTGTAACTTCTGCTTCAATTTGGTAAGCTCCACCTGGAGTAACACATATCACCTATCTATGGTCAAGGGACTTCTATGCTCCATCCTTCAGGACCTATTGATATATTGGAATTCATTGGTACTGAGTCATCAGAGCCAAACACCAGGATAAATGTATAAAAGAAGAATGTAAACACAAACATACTATGTATTTTGTGAGACTCTTGGTATACCATGTAACTGTGCTACAGGATGGAAGGCTTCATTGTGAGACTCTTAGCTTCACTGATGTTTGCATCTCTTCTCCTTATAAAGGGATAGGTTCATTTGCACAGGGATAACAGAAGATAACTAAATTGAGAGCAATGATCATCAACTGTAACACTCTCTCCTACATTTTTAAGGGATTGAGAAAATACATAATTTTACTTGTAAGTACTTATTCTGAGAGAGGTGTTATTATTCGGTGTATTAGTGTCTCCACAAAGAAAAGAAAACATTGTATTTCACCGATCTGAGTTTACTTTTACTCTTGTGTGTCTCTCACACCTGCTTGCTTTTCAAAGGACTACTGATATTCATAAGTTATCTTCCCAGGCACACAGACTGGATTCTCTTTGCATAAGCAAGTGCTGGCTTTCAACATGTAACCTTTAATGGTGTAGCATAAGACTTTCTCTTTTGAGACTCCCAAATCTGTGTTCTATTGTTTTTGAAGATTTAGTTCTGATTCTATTTATGATTATTTGTTTCAGATACTTGACCATGGGCAAAGACTATTTATCAAATATTATAATTCTCTAACTTTAACAGTGAGTATAGCTTTTAAATTTATTTTGGAAATAAGATGTTCAAACTAATGTCCTCAATAACATTAATTTGTCTCCTTCTACTCGCCCAAAATGCTTTCCCAATGCAGCATCAAGGACATCACACTCCCAGGCCCTTCCAACTCCCTATTCAAAAGGACCAAAGCCTTAGGTAAGAGGGCCACTGATGGTACTCTTAAAAAGCCTTCTGGGTTCCTATATATGCTCAACTCCATTTATTGCACTATTGGGTTACCCTGTGAATATCCATAAGCAAACTGTGACTGTACTTACATAATAAAAGAACATTTCCTTTTATCAATATCAAGTGAATTCTGTATAGACAAAAAAAAAAAAATCAGCAATATCAATCCTAAATCCAAAGAACCACAGATTAATCTATTATTTTCTTTTGTCATCAGGCATTTACTTCCAGTAGATTTCAAGATTCTCAGATGAAGAGAGGCAAGAGTGTTTTGATAGTCCTTTAGTTGTAAAAGAATAAATGTGCTTGCTTCATGGAGTAGAACTGGGGAGTCCATCAGTCCCCGATGCCCAGGGATTTTAAACGAAGCATGGGTAAAGATGGTGAGGAATCTTATTCAAGTCATGCCTTCCTTTTTCTAACTTCCCTTTTCACTATTTGGTCTTCTTCTTCCTCATTTCCTTGGGGGACAGAGTGATTGATAGACTAATCCAATGACTGTATTACAGCTGCCTCAGCCAGGACTCTTTTTCTTATCATTAGCAGTTAGCCTATGGTTAAATTCACAGCTCACTGCTTGGGACTGCCCCTGAGATTTCAGGGTCTGGCCTTTAGAAAATATTTAACATAAAACTGAAATCTTGACACACTGAGAACTCAGTTCTCTGCAAGGATTCATTAATTAATCCAATGTACTGTTCGGTGTTCTGTATGAGGCTGTGACATGGTGAACCATTTCGGAGGCTTACAGAGATGTGTAGTTCTAAATTAAACAGCTGCTGACGTGTACCTACACTGATATTTTAGTGCAGTAGATATGCAGGAATCTCTGAATATTTAAATTCAAGCTCTGACATTGACACAATACTCTCTAGCTTCTCTTTCATAATAGAACCTTTTTTGATTAATTTCAGGCTTGACATATTCTTTATGATAAAAACATACACATGCAAGGGAAGAAGTTTAATAATTCATTACCATTGCTACAAAGTTAAGTTTTCATGATATGTTTGTCAGAGTCTTTTAGTTTACAAAGTCAATCAAATATTGTAGGAATCAATGCAGATATTAATTTATTTTCCTAATTTTCCACACACACACACACACACACACATACACACAAATTATCAGAGGATATGTAATTTTGTTGGCTCTTGCATACTGTTTAATCATTCATCTGCAGGACAATGGCTATTTTAAAATACCGAAGGAGAGGCTATAGACGCTGATCTGTGCTGTAAGCCTTCACCCTTGCCCTGGTCTGTCGATGAGCTGGGAGCATCTATGGATATGGCAGCTGAGTCCCAGAAGAAAAATTATGAATCTCATAACTGCTACTCGGCTAGAATGTCAAGCCAAGCCAAGGCTGTGCCTCAAACTCAACACTTGACATTTTCCCTCTCTCTGCTTTGTTGCCATGACGCAAATATGAACAGTGAGGATTTGTGTAGGACAGGTAGCAGGCACACTCACTGTCAAAAAATCTATTATTAGGGCTCTGATCTCCTGCACAGACCAGTGGCAGCTAAATAGTGAGGCATGTGAGCTCCAGCAATGGTGGTACAATGAAAGGGGGACTCCCTGTCAATCAGTACATGAGTATTTTCAAGTAAGCATTATTCAAATGAGCCTAACTCTAATGATGAGTTACTCTGGACCAAAGTGATTATTTATAATGAACATTGTAATTCAGCATCTTTATTTGATATGTCTACTTTGAACTGTTCTGCAAATACACCTCATACACGTTTACCTAACAAGGTCTTTGTAATTTGATCTGTTAAACTTTCAATAATCTAAGAAAGTTTTATATAAGGGAATAACAGAACTTAAAATTCTTATACTTGTTTTAATATATACATGAAACAAGGTGGGGGTAAAGTTGAGGATATAATGGAATGTTCTCTTCTAAATGATTCCTGTTGCATAATTTATCAACACATTGTTTCCTAAATTTTCTTTATCTGCTAAATTATTTTAAACATTTCAGTGTTAAAACTTTAGCTCTTACTGATAAAGATGGTTACAATACATAGTTTAAATTTCATGACAGATAGTAGGCGTGTTTTTCTAAGGCTTTTATGCATCGATAATCATGTGATTGATACATTTTAAAAAATCCAACCCTTTAATGACTAATTCCTAATAAAAAATACCAACACTGTATTTTACAATGTAATTGTGCTATGTAATATAAGGTCTTAAAGTGATCTGCCAAAATCAGTAGTATCTTGCATGTTTGAAAATAGCTAAAGTATAACTAAAATTTTGAGTTTCCAATCTATTCTATGTTTTACTATCTTTCCAGATTTACACAAATAGTTACTGGCAGACCATCATAATAAGTTTACATTTGTGATTAAATTGTGTTACATTGGATTTGTATTTATGAAGTATCCAGTAACAGGGCAGACTCTTTTAAGTTATATCAACTCAAGAATGTGGCCTTAGTAACTTTCTTTAAAACAAGTGTAGGCTTTATATTCAAATTGAAGTTAATATTCAAAGTCTTGGACTGGTGATATGGTTCAGAATAGGGAAAGGCACGTGCCACAAAGCTTGCGTGCTTGAGTGTAATCTCTGAGACTTATATGGTGAAAGAAAACTGACTCTTTCAAGTTGTTCTCTAACCTTCATGTATGCACTATGGCATGGTTGCTCCTGCATACACACACATGCACACACACACATACACACACACACACATCTAACTCCTTGTGTGACAATAAATGAATTAGTTATGCGATATAGCAAGATCCTTATATTCTAGAAATAAAAACATTACTTGTTAACAACTTATGAGTATCTTCTATACTCTCCAGAGAAATGTAGAGAATAATTAATGTTTACAATCAATTATTTCTTTTTACATTTATTTATTTATGGTTTATATAGAGGCAGGGCTTGAATGCTACTGCATATATGCATGGGATCTCTATTCTACCATGTGGGTTCTGGGCAAATGTCTTTTTCTCTATGAGCCTTCTCACTCACTTATGTTGATGATTTCAACAGAAACACTTGTAAGTCATGGAGCTTAATCAGTTATCCTAGTTTCAAGAGACAATATGTCTTATGCATATGTTTAAATGACTTCTGATTCCATCATCACTGTTTAATCACCTGATCTACAATCCAGCCTTTAATAAGGTCCTCCTACAAGCATGAGTCTTGTCCAGTGCTTCTTTCATGATTGACTTTCTGTTTATTAAGCCATCTCTTTATGAGCTTGCATCATGTCCTTGAGCCCCATCTATGTTCTGATTCCATTGATCTACAGGTAGGTTTGGAAAACACACATATTTTAAAATAGCAAGACTGAGGACAGGTCTTCAGAATGGAGTACAAAATCCTTTCCCTAATGTATTTAAATGGCAACAAATAGACATTATCTAAATTATAGGCCTCCTGATTCCTTTTGCTTAAGAAATGTACTTTTGTCTGAGTAGTATAACTTCAAAGGAATTTGACATGAGACACAGTGAAACATATTTCATTTCATAATGTATACATGCTTATCATAAATGTACAAAATGAAAGAAATAGACCAAATAACATTTATTACAGCTCTAATCAAAACATTGTAGAATTTGCCCTATTTTTTTTTAACATGTCAATTGCAAGGGTCAGAGAGATTAAGGGCACATATTACTCTGGCAGAGGTCCCTGGTTCAGTTCCCAGCATCCATGTCAGGAGGTTCACAAAGGCCTGTAACTCCAGCTTTTTAGATCTAAGATCCAGGGATGTTAGATCTTCAACAACTCTAGAGCCACTACACTCAGATACACAGCCTCATGCACTCACACACAATCAAAAATAAAATGTTAAATATGTTGATTACAATCATTAAACTTAACTATTTATTTATTTATTTATTTATTTATTTATTTATTTATTTATTTGGTTTTTCTAGACAGGGTTTCTCTGTGTAGCCCTGGCTGTACTTGAACTCACTCTATAGTCCAGGCTGGCCTCAAACTCAGAAGTCCTCCTGCCTCTGCCTCCCAGGTGCTGGGATTAAAGTTGTGAGCCACCACCACTTGGCTAAACTTAATTCTATAGCACATACATGATTCAAAAACAATATTTGTAAAACAGTGCTTTATAAACCAGAATAATCATGTGAGAAACAACTCAATTTGATTAACATTCCTTAGCTGAGTCTATCTTCCCAATGGGCATTACTGCCCTTTGTTCCTTAAATGGAACATACTACAGCCCCTAATCCCAGGGCTCAGGGATCACTGAAGAAAGGGTTTAAGAGCCAGAGACGGTAGTTAACACTTAGAAGGAAACAGGGTCTTCTTGACATAGTGAGGCAGCTGCATGCATGAATTTGCAATGGTTACAAAAGTATGCCCAAAACCTATGCAAGCCTGAGGCAGACCAAATTCCAGCACAAAGAGGCTACATATGTGGCAAGAAACCTATCCCTGGCCAGGAGCTATGGGCAATTGTAAGTTGCTGGGAGAGAGAGAGGGAGATTTTCTCTAATAGTAGAGACCCTGGTAAGTGGACCATAATCCAGTGGAAGACCATACTTTCAAGAATTTTTGGTGTAGATAGATTAAATCTAGATAGACTTTTAAAAAATACAAAATATTGGGTGGATTGAGGGATGGATAGGGCATGAATATGATCTAAACACATTGTACAAAATTCTCAAAATATTAAAAATTAAAAGAAATAAGAATATGTAACTACGGCCTAAAAAGATGGCTAAGTATGCCTATGTTGGTCTTGTAAAGGACTTAAGTGGTTCCTAGCACCCAAATCTGAAGGCCCCTGGTAACTCCACTTCCCGGGATCAGATGGCCTTTTGTAATGTCTTCAGGCACCTGTACTTACTTGAATAAATCCACACTTAGATATACAACCACATAATAAATAAATAAAACATTTAAAAAATTTAAAGAGGAAATTTGAAAAATGCCAGCTAGATATCTTTTCTCAAATAATATTTTTAGCAACACATAACTTCTATTTCCAATTCCATAAATAATATTCGGAACAAAATATAAAGCATGAATAATGAGCTAGACAATATATGGAGAGCACCCTTCTCTGGCAGTATAGGTATGTGCTGTTAGGTGGCTACTTCAAACAATTATTCAGCTCTTCTTGGTAAAACTTCAGGTCAAATGGTTGTAAAAAATTGACACTTTGGTGTTCTGAAAAAACCTCTGGGGAGGTACTAGCCATATGTGCCACCATTTGTTTTTCATCTTGTAAAAATATCCAGCATATTTTGTCTTGTTTTCTACATCCTACTTTGAATTTTTGACAACTACGTCTAACAGAGCAGCAAAAGAATTTGGCTGGAAGTTGAAAGCAGTATATATTTTTTTCACAGTTTTACAAGACTAGGTTTTATATGATGTGAGCCGAAGATGCTTTGTGATAGCCCTGGCTTCTGCCCTAGAACATCTTATCATTACCAGTTTAAGCTGCTTTTCTGGTCCTATTTCTTTTAAACTATAGCACGCATTTCTTTAACTGAGAAAGACTGTGTTCGTTTTGTCCAAATAAAGGCTATTTTCAAAACAGATTGTGTAGTGTGGATGAATTTCATATAGAATCTATTAGAAATGAGGGACAGCCCCCTTAAAAATGTGAGGGACATTTTGTTGTTTAAAATGAGAGTTCCAATACCAGCTTAGCTGAGCTTATAGCCCAAGCGAATATTTATATATGTATTTATAAATCTCAGAAATGGAGTTTCCTGAAAATGCTAACAGGCCCTAAGGTACAGCTTGTGTTCAGTGTATGTATGCTTAAAGACTGAAACATGAAAGACTCTTTCTAATGTGGTAATTTCATAGTTTTATTAGACTGAGTTATAGCAGGGGAAAGTATTCAGAGATTGCAGTTTAAATGAGAAAACGTGGATGGTGTTACTTATATAAAATACTACCTCAATAGTTCTTTTATTAATTTTTAATGCCCAGCACCCTCTGTGACCTCCTTTATTCTCTTGCTGTCAACATGACAGGCTGGAAGAAAAATTGAAATGAGCTGACAGAAAATGTAGCATGCGTTAAGGCTCAACTCCAGAGTCTCTCGCCTCTTTCCAGAGCCCTTGCTAACACAACCTGTGCTGTTCCACATTATAGGACTAGTTAAGGCTCCGTTTGATAGTACAGGGGCTAAACAGGAGCTGCTTGTCAGATACGGTGGCTCAAGCAATCAATGAAAAGCATAATATATCCCATGCCCTTGTACTTTTACCTTGGCTCAAGGATATGATTTGACCTTGCAACAGACCTCTCTCAGCACGGGAAAGGCTTTGGTTGACAATCCTGCCTCTTCTGAAAGTGCAGTTTGGTATGATTCAGCAATGCCTTTCTTGAACAGTGGGACACCATTATTTTATGTATATTTACCAATTTCTCTTTCACCAAGGAAACTAATCCCCATATCAGTACAGTCAAGAACTTTGCAGCTTTGTCTCTGCAAGGCTGAGTTCATGTTGTCACAGCAACAGAGGATGGAGGGCAACAAGACCAGAAGGGACCTTGGAAGAAAACTTCTCTCTCTTTTTGAAATGCAAGTGCAAGAGGATGAGAAAAAAATATATATTCAGAAGTGTGAGGTCAGTCCACTGTCTCATCAGCTGAAGCCAAATACTGTGCTTTAACAAACCCTTAAAGCTCAGTTGTGAAATCAAGGCATTTTAAATACAACAGATATTAAGAGTTTAGGAAGGATAGAAAGTGATTTAAGATTATCGAAAAGGCATTATATTTGAGGAACTATTTTCTCTCAAAAGTCTGTGGTATTAGCTTTTAATTATAAGGGGCAGTGCAGCCATGCTATTGAGAAACTCTGAAGAAAGCAGAGATCAGAGGAGAAGGGAGGAAGCATAGTGTTTTCTGATACTGTCTCATCTCATCCAGTAGTGACTGGAGCCTCTTAGTTAATTTGTCCTACTAGAACAGTTAGGAATAGTCATTGGTAATTAGTTATGTCAGAATATAAGATCATAAAACCCATGACACTCTTTATCGCTCCTAATGTCTAAGGAAATAGAATGTAAAGAAAGAGCCAAACCCACCTGATACCCCTCCATACGTAGTCCTCTTTCCAATGCCCACAGCAGGCCAGGGTGTGCCATCAGCTTTCAGTCCCATCAGGCCTGAGACTGTGTTGGTGGCTGTAACACCATCGGCTCCACCTATGGAAAACACGTGACTATCATCTTTAGATCTTGAAGAAAGAATAGTTGAAACCTATTCAGGTCTGTGCAGGTCAGAATTTCTCCCTCCCCCCTTTGGATATTTTCTTTATTTACATTTCAAATATTTTCCCCTTTCCAGGTCTCCCCTTCTAAAACCCCCTATCCTCCCCCCCTTCCCCTGACTCTATGAGGGTGTTCCCCCACCCACCCACTCCCATCCTCCCACTCTGGCATTCCCCTACACTGGGGCATACTCTTCAAACTATTCCACAAAATAGAAACAGAAGAAACATTACTCAATTTGTTCTATGAAACCCAGAATTTCTTAACCTCAAATGTCTGCATGCGCTTCACTATTCCAGTTACACTTAAAAGTCAGATATTTTTTTTTAAAGTTTTATCTACTATGGCTTCAATCTCAAAATCATTAGATGGGTGTTTGGATGAAAAAGTTTTCCAACCAGTGTGAGTTTCTGGGTAATTTACAATGTCTTTGCAAGTCAGGGTGCCATTACTGTAGAATGAAATTACGTCCAATTGATAAAGCTTTCTATTGACTACATGATCTATGCATTCAGGAGATGTTTATTATGAAATTGTGTAAGACATTGATTAGGCTTCATTCTAACAAATGCAAGAGTCACATAAGTTATTTCATTGTGGATATGGCTGTATTTTTTTCAACCTTACGACAGATGCAAAAGCTATTACTTAGTTGGTACATGCTAACATCCTTAACTTTTGAAGTCTCTGCTAGGACTATAGATTTGTTTTGTATTTCATGGGTGCTAAGATGTATAAAATATGATTCTGTATTTATTTTAAAACTAGGTATATGACTTATACATTTATGAAATCAAGTAATACATTTCTTATATTTCTTTTTTTTTTTCTTTCTTTCTTTTATTTATTTATTTATTTATTTTTTCTTTTCGAGACAGGGTTTCTCTGTGTAGCCTTGGCTGTCCTGGAACTCACTCTGTAGACCAGGCTGGCCTCGAACTCAGAAATCTGCCTGCCTCTGCCGCCCAAGTGCTGGGATCAAAGGTGTGTGCCACCACCGCCCAGCTTTATATTTCTTAAGAGATCAATATGGATATACATATGTAAGTGTGGAAAGGCTCTACAGCACTGGGGCAGCATTGGTAACTGGGAACTTGTAGCACTCTCGGCTCTTACCTTCCTTCGCTGCTCTTGCGATGCTTACAATATCAGTGACATTTGGGGTCAACTTGGCAAAAAATGGAACCCGAACAGCTTGCCTAACCCAGCGACAGATGTTCCTCACCAGCTCTGGATCCTGTTCAAATAGGTCAGTTAAAAATAGAACCTAATTAACGAATTGTGATCAAAATGTGTCCCGAAACAATATCAAAGCTGTGCCTGTGCAAGACAAGTACAGTTGACCAGAAACCGCCTGATACACTTCTCAGATTGCTCCTCAAAGGCTCATTCAGTACAAGGGTAGTCCAAATCCATTCTGGAAAGGTTGAATTTCTCAGTGGAGTCTTTGGAAAATAAAATTCTGAAGAAGCAAATAGGGGAAAAAAAAGTGTCTCATTTTCAGTTAAATAGTATCAGGAACAAAATATAAATGTGTGGTTGAAAGTTCAGGAATGATAGAATTTCTAGTATCTTCCTTAGTGGGAAGCCTAAAAAAAATTATTTTTTGAACTGGTGAATGGTATCCAGTGTGAAGTCTGTTATTTTCACTAGTGAAGACTGACTCTTGTTGAACTGTATTCAAAAGAAACTCTGTGACTTAATCATCTACTTGAATGCAATTTATACATATGCTAAAATGGATTATCAGCCTTGGCTTACACATAAGCTGCTCAATGACAATCAGCTTGCTTTTCTAAGTGCTACTAAGATAAGGGAAGGTTTCAACACTCTTCTCTTTGAAAGAATTGATCACAATGACAAAAATGAAAGAAAATATAAAAATGCCCCTTTTTAAAATCAAGAAACAGACATTTTCCTATGCCTATTTTCTACAGTTTTTCAAGCTTTTCTTTTCTCCTGGGGCAAGTATTATTTTGAAGTATATATCCACCCTTCCCATTGAAATAACTTTTGGTAGTAATTTCTTTGATTTCAATACACTCAATAGTTTTTTAAATTATTATTCATTAAGTTGAATGCAAAATGTATTCTGACAGGCACTGATAATGTGCTTAGATAAATTTCCTTAAAATATGCAACAGTAATTCATTATTGAACTTGGTAATATTATCTTAGCAAGTTAATTTTTTTTGGATACAAAAGAAACCAGAAAATACAGACATATATTTTAAGTATAAAGTAGTCAGCATGTATCTCATTTGTTATTAATGTTTTTGGGTTTTAAAAGTGATTTGCTTTGGGTATTTTAACCTTTTGAGTTTGTCTAAAATGAAAATTTTTAATATTATAACCTTTAAAGGAACCTTTTCACTTGGTTTTAGCATGCTTTGATTTGTCACTCCACATTGCTCTAAAAGGAATGTGTTTATATGCTGAGATACTACATCAGCAAGGTCATTTCTGTTGATTGTTATTTCAGTTGAACCAAACTCAACACTTTCAACAAGAAATCTTTGGCATAGCTTGTTCACTTTTCAGAACAGTAATTTCTTCATTAAACATAAATATTAAAAAGCACTATATGGAATGCTCTGTGGGGCACACTGTGCATTATGAATAGTAAAATTGGGAGATTTAGCTGTACAAATTCTAACTCATGAAAATGGAGATCTGCCCTGGCCCATGCAATGTTCATGAAATATTTATGGCCACTGCATCTGTATTGTGATGGCAGTTGCATCCCTGAGACTTTCATTTCTAAGCTATGAATTTCCATGGGACTTAGCCTAGAAATGACAGTAACTCCAGATTATATGAATTGCATGTATTCTGTGACAGTGTTCTTTAAGGTAGAATTGGACAATAATTTAAAGATCACTTGAATAGCCTAATATACAGAAGGTAGCCTAGTACAAATTACAAAAACATACTTTAAATCTTATTTGGTTCCAATAGAGTAAACACTAATAACCCGGCAGAGCTTCTAAGTGGCTTTCAATACTATTGACATCCATGTATTTATAATTTACTTTGAATATTTGTCAGAGATTTTCTTTTCAGTTTTATTTCTACAGGTAGACTTCTTTAAGCAAATGTCTAGTAGACATTACTTAGAAATTTGGAATTTCTTCAAGTTTGTTTAGTTTCCTAACAAACATACATACAGGTGTGTTTTTATAGGTGTAATTGCATCAAACCATCTTTTTGTATTTTGAGATAGCATCATTTGACCTTCTTAAAGTTCTGTGATGTTGATGTATGTATTTACAAATATTTGCCTTTTAATCTTCAACTTAACCCAAGCCAGCTAGCTGTAATCACCATAGCGGGCTAAAATCTGAATTAAATTCTTGAGAAATTTTAAGACATTTTCTGTTCAACATTATTGTGTATATATTCTAATTCAAAACAACAAAAGGCCCAAGATTAGTAGCATCATCAAATAATGTTATCTATTTTGTGGGCTTAAGGATGGACTATAACTGTTCATGATTTCCTCATTTCCTCAAACTTTTGATATGAAATTTAAACTGTTCAGGCATACAGGCACACATATACAATCATACATACACACTATATTGTGATGCTTGTTAACGCTTTTGTTATTCATATGAATAGCTGAACATGCTCCAAGCAACATCACATCATCACACTTCCTTGTAGCAGACATAAGAGTGGCATCAACACCAGAAAGACACTGATGTCCTTAAGGAATTAGTGACAGGTCTGGGGTGCAAATGACACTTTTAAGGGTACCACATGAACCAAAGGTGCCAGGGAACTGTTTTGAAGTACTTCAAAGATGATAAGCACAGCCTAGAGACACATTTGGCCCATTTGACAACTGTCATGGAAGCCAGTGCATGCATGAAACCCCAGCACTTGAGAGTCTTGAGGCAGAAGAAGTGCTGTGAGTTCAGGACCACCTTTGAGTATTTAGTGTGTATCAGGCCCACCAAAGGCTACATAGACTCTGACTCAATGGAAAGACTGAAGGCAGCAAGGGAAGGAAGGAGAGAAGTATTCAGAGAGAGAAGCCTATGTTTGCCCACAATGTATGTCCTCTTGGAGAATATCCTACAAATCTCACAGAATGACCAAGTACAAACTAGAAAATTTAATGCTGCACTTGCCCCTTGCATAGTTTTCACTGTCTAAATATGACTGTCTGTAAACTTTATTTTCTAAATTAAGCCATAAATTTCTAATCCTAGTAACTGCAGTGTCTCTAGCTCTCTGCACATAGAACCCGCCCTTCCAAGTCACAGGTGCTTGGGATGCCATCCCTGCTCCTTGGCAAGCACTGGTTGCAGATCTCAGTAGTGAGACCTCCCCACACCTTCCCCCTTCAAAGAAAAGCACTCCAGTGTGAGGCTATGTGCAGTTCTCAAGAAGCTAAAATACAAGTGAAGTTTTTGACTCGAAGAAACATTTCTCTCCAATTTACCCGGTAATTTTCAGTCTGTACAATTCTTTTTCGAAATGGATTTCTTAGAAGATGGCATTTCAATGAATTCACTGAAAAATGTTACCAGTTATAAAATGTTTTCCACTAAGAAACTCCTAAGTCTTAATTCACATGACATGACAAGAGCTGGATAGCATTTTTATTATGTCTCCTTCTCTGATGGAGAGAACTAGGGCCCTGAAGATCAATCCGAGTGCTTATTTCATCGTCTTAATTTTCTTTCCCATTATCATGTTCTAAACCATCATCTCCTTTAGCAAAATTGCTCCCTAAAGTGAAATTCAGCAATCACTTGTAAACCAGAACTATAAAAGGATCCAGTTTCATTTATACCTGTGAGACCAGATGTAAGTGTAAGGTAATAGGAAAAGGAGACAAATTTATCTTTCTATGTCAATAAACTAGGGCAGAGTTCACTATTCGAGGTAAAGGGACTAGTGAATGCAAAGACTGTGTGTCGGCATGGAGACGCTTTGAATGAACTTATGTCTTATCGTATGTGTTTCTTACTTAAGCATTATCATAGTGGTACAAGTATTCTTGTGAACTAAGTCTTCATAGTTTCTTATTAAAGCAGTCCTATGCTTAGTAACTATCCAGAAATTCCATTCAATTATATATTCAACAGGTAGAATGACTTCATCCCAAACAAACATTTTTCCATGAATGATGCTAGACACTTTTTCAAAATTGTTCTACACTGGAGATGAACCCAACACTGATCCATTTATACATGACTAAATAAAGGTACAACGAATATCATCTAATAAGGGTCATCAGAGACAAAAAGAAACAAACCAGGGAATCATGCCACAGTTTAATATCAATTGAAATATATATGCTGAGGGAAGGAAGTGAAGGAGATTCAGCCATTTACACAAAATTCTACAAAAAAGAAAAACTATATCAGTGGGAAGCAGAGCATTGAATGTTGGGTCTAGACTAGTTCCAGGATGTGAATAACTGGAGAGTGGAATAGAGCAATTTGTTGAAAGTACTAGAAACATTCTTTGAAGTGATGTACACAGTGGCCAAAATATATCAAGCTCTATGGTTTAGTGTGTTCATTGGATATATTGTGTTGTCATAACTTCATCTAAACTTTATTTTTATAAGGGGATTCACACATGGAGAGGCAATGAGGGAGGGGCTTCTGAGCAATGTGGATTCTATTCTTCTAGCAAATATTGTTGACCACATGTCATTGCATATGGCCAGTGCTGAACACAAGAGGAATGAAGCAAGGAAGTCAGAGTAGATTCAGAAACACAATCCAAGTGATAAAGTACATGATGGACGTAAAACGTTGCTAAAGGATATCAACACAGTACTTTGTTGTTTCAGATTGTTTAAGAATATGTAGCCCAGAAACTGGGACCCAGTAGGCATTCGTGAAATGGTGTTGGATTGAGAGAATTTATACTGGTAAAATTGACAATGACTTTTTTCTATTTAATTTGAAGGAAATAGCATAATAAAATTATTCAGTTCAGGACAACTGAATTATTATTTGAAATGTCACACACTTGGGTTTGACAAAAGAGATTTAGGGATATATAAAACATAAGCCCTATTCTTTAAAAGCTGACAGCTTTATTAGATGCACATAACAAACACATGCTATGATTATAAAATATAACATATATACAATTCACGTGTGTATGTGTACATATGTATATATTTTAGGCTAGAGGTTGAATCCAAGACCTTTCACTTGCTGCACAAGGGCTTTACTACAGAGTTCCACATCCATCCAGTTATTTGGGTGTTTTTCAGAGGATCCCTGTGCCTAAAGCAGTACAAAATATCACAAAAACTGTACTTTGGTCCTCCTCTCAAGATAGTAGCCATATGCTTATTATATATGTATTATATACCTCTCCCTTTCCTTTTTTCTTCCCCATCCCTCTCCTCTTTCCTCTTTCTCTCCCTCCTTCTCTCTCATTCCCCCACACCCTACCTCTCCAAAATGTCCTTTTCTTGTGTCTTGTTAATATCCCTCATTGAAGCTGCAAGATCACATGGAGAACCAAGTGTTCTATCCTCCTCAGGCCAGAATCGATTAGCAAATAACTGTCTCTATAGTATGTCCATATGTGTGTTTTAAATACATTTGTCAGCGTGGTTAAAACTATTGTTTTTATTTCCTCTTTCTCTCTACTAGCCTATGAGTCCTTTTAAGGTCATATGTTTCTCCTCTAATCTCTAAACACAGAGCCCAAGACACTATGAATCTCCTTAGATATTATGTTCAGTGACAAAACTGAAGACTTTCTAATTGTGCATCAGGATTACATAACAGGTTACAAAAAAATGGCTATAGAAACAAATCAGCAATATTTTTGTTTTTAGATCTACAACAAGAGGATTCAGCTGAAAGCCTTTGGCTGTTATCCATCAGCAAGTTAAACTATGAGGAGGTCTCTTGACCTTATGAAGGCTGGAAACTCAGTGACACCCTACAGAATGTCTCCAGCTGCTGAAAGCTTCTTCTGTCTGAATCTTTATGGTACTGAGCCATCAGTCTTCAACCTTGACCCTACATCAACTCTTGGATCTTGGTCCCTGAGGGTCTGCTGGAGAAGGCAGAGCCTATTTATGGTCATGCAAACTGAAGGAGGGTTTATTTTTATTTTTATTTTTTCAAACACAGTCCCTGTGACTATGTCTTACTGCCATTTGCTTCATGTCTCTGGTACAGCACGGCCCTGGCATTCTTGGTGTGGACACTTTCCATTACCACTCTGACTCTGAGGCTTTCAATTGTCCTCATAGGGGAAGAGTCAGAAAGTACACTATGTCTCCGTCTCTGACTCCTGATTGCCTAGGGTTCTTTGTTTGCTCCTTTCACCCTCTGTCGTGACTTTCAGATCCTCCCACTCACTTTCCACCAGCTCATTTCCTCTGTGCTCCCAAATGACAGCACTAAGGGTTATAAAATTGGAGAGGTTGTCCTGCAAGATACCTACCTCTGAACATCTGTGGTCCACAGTTCAATGCACTAGCCTTGGGGAGGGGGCTGCCCCTTATGATGTTATTTCTATCACTATTTATCTGTGCAATGCTTTGACTATTGCAAGAATTCCTCTTATGAATCAAAGAAACAAGCTGGGTTCAGACTCTGGAAGTTAGATGAAACATGTCAATTGCCACATCAGTCATTTTAATTAGTAGGAGTCATCCGCCTTGGAGGTGCTGAGTTACAAACCAGGATATGAAAAGGCTTTAGAAAGTTCTTGCACTACAGGCACCATAGCTACAAATCTCATCCTCTTCCAAGAATAGACTACTCCTGTTCTATGCATATATGAGCTGATGATCTCTCATGGCTCACTCCTCCTCTGTCTCAATTTGGCTTTTGAACTGAGGTCAGGTTCTTCTAAGGGAGGTCCCAGCCAATAGCAGTACAATCATTCTACAAGTGACTACCATTTCTGTCCAACAGTCAGCTCTACCAGTAGGATATCAGTGGCCTAATGCTTGCTCTGCATTGGGGCAGCAAGGGAGTCGTCAAATCTGTAACCTCAGATGATATCCTACATTCCTGGAACATAAATAATTCTGTCTCCTATTCTGTGCTTTCATTAGGACTAGTTCCCAACATACCTTTTACCCTCCTTACTCCAACATGGGACAAATTACTGGAGGACTCAATTGCCAGTGTTGCCTCTCATACTATTATCTAGAGTCTACTTATTAGCAAGGTGGCCCAATGTAATCTAGGGAAAACAATATATGGAGAAACAGGTGATGCTCAGTCTGCTGACAGCATCAGTATGTGTTCAAAACTGTGGACCTGCTGAGCTCAACTGAACCCCAGTAAGTATCCTAATCACTGCTTAGAACATATTAGGAAAATGTCAGTGGGCAATAGTGTGCAAGCAGCTGATTGGACTACCATGGATGGATTCATTTTGGATAAAGGCAACTGTGTATTTACATGCATAAAAAAGAGTTTTTATTCTGTGTTGACCTCAGGCAGCTTGAAATTTGTTTCCTTAATGTAAAGCATGAATGTAAACAGTATAACAATTGATATTTTACACATCTGTTGGTCTATTCACTCAGCTTATGTTTTCCTAGGCTAGAGTTAGAAAACAACCACAGGCATAAAGCTTCAGTATTTTTATAATCCCATATTGGTGTGAATGATTAACTAACCAAGGGAGAATGCTGGTTTAATACAAAGTACAGTGCCCTGGAGTACCACTGTGCTGATAGACACATTTAGGACGAAGACCGTCTAGGGAAGTCATGCTTCTGTCCTGGGAACTTGATGAAATTCAAGCAAGAAGGAATTACTACTGAGGCAATTTGAAATAGCATAGCAGACAAACTTCAATCCCTTGACAATGGATGATGTCAGCTAAGGAGAACTCATTCATAACAAGTTGATGCAGTTCCTCAAGGAATTTCTTCCCACTGATGCAGTAAGAGGAGAAAAGAAAGATCTAGATCGTTTTGGCTTGTTTGTTTTTCCAGATCTTTGAGCTCATTTCTCTCTTTGAGTTAAAATGAGATGCCAGAGTGATGTGACCATGTTAAGAAGACTCCAGGTGAAATATGGGGTGGAGAAGGTTTTGTTGTAAGTTTGACATTTATAAGCTCTTGGCATAAAACTTGTAGATATTACATTTTATTCAACCTTGTGAGCATTCCTGAATCTATAGGTTTAATTACGTGCAGTTGAGTATCTGACTTTAAGAGTACATGACTTAAGGTCTGTGTCTTAGTCTCATCTCTGTTGCAGTGATCAAGTACCTGAGTAAAAAGAAAAACTTAGGAGAGCAAGGATTTATCTTATCTCATAATTTCAGGTTGCACTCCATCATAGCAGAGCAGTGACTTAAAATAGCTAAGCATTTCACATCCATAATCAAGAGCTGAGAGAAATAAATGTATGCTCAGTAGTCAGTTAGCTTTCTCTAATCTTACAGAGTCCAAGGCCCTTTGCAGGGAATGGTACTAGCCACTGCTAGTGCGCTGCTTTGTCACACTTCAACTAACCCAGTTAAGAAAAATCCTTCATAGCCATGCTCACAGGCCATCAAGATCTAGACAATCCGTCACTGAGATTCTCTTCTTAGATGGTTCTAGATTTCGGCAAGATGACAATTTAAGCTAGCCATCATATTATGCATTACAGTATGTGGGAGGGGGTAGGCAGGGGTGTGCTATATAAAAAGGTGGTTGCTTGTTTGTAATGTCTTCTATATGTCAACAAAAGAAAAATGTGACCAGATCAGCCCATGATGAGTTTATTACAGACATATGGAGAGATAGACAAAAGTGACAGAAAGGTTTTGAGCAAGAAAGAAGCAGTGGTCTGTCCATCATCTTGAAGGGCAGGCAGCTGCTCTGGTGTCTTACAATTTGATTCTATTTTCCTTTAAGATGGATGTCCATTACTTTAAGGACTAGTAACCATGATACTGGGGCTGGACAAATGGCTCAGTGGGAAAGAGTGCTTACTGTAGCAGTGAGAACACCTGAGGTCAAGTTCCAGCACCTATGTAAACATAAATAAATAAAAAAAAAAAGACAAGTGTGATCACATCTATCTATAACACCAGCACTGTAGGGTCAGAAGCCAGAGGCTCACTGGGGCAAACCTACTTCCTGGTTCCATGGGAGATCACAAAGAGAAGAGCATGGAACCCCAGAGCCTCTGGAGTCAGGGACAGAAACACAGATAGCTGAAACTTGCTAGCTTCCAGTCTTGCTCCAATTTATTGAGATGCACCCTCTCAAAGAAATAAGGTGTAGTGTGGAAGAGCAGAATATTCTGTCTTCTTCAACAGGTTTACAGAGCTAGAGAATAAACCTATGGGATGTCACATGTGAGGCTACTACTCTATCACTGATCTATATTCTCATCTCTCTTTTTAAAGCTCTTCAGTTGAGATAGATAACTGACCTTGGTTCTGCAGTCCTCAGACCTCAGCTTCCTAAGAAGGGACTATAATTCTAGAGCACTCAAAACAGCTGAAGGCACTGTCTTCGCTACTCTCTAGCAACTGAAAAATAATTACTCGAACTAAGTTTACTTATACCCATTACACCATATTCAGCCAAAAGCATTTGTTCTGCCACCAGAAAAGTGATAAGCATTCATGTGGTGGCATGTGGTGAAATGCATACAAAGGCCTCTAGAGCAACTCAGTGGTTGACAGAAATCTGCAGTTAGCAGGGAGATTCTTGGTACGTTTCTCTAAACTCCGATGGTTTCTGCCTTCTCCACTTCTGTAAGACAGCTTGTGGCCAGAGTCTGGTCTTATGATTAGGAGTTGGTATAGGCACTTAGCTACTATCCAGTATGGAAGGGTATGAATTATTGTTTCATGCTCCATAAAAACCTGTTGACTTCTTTTGATTTAACCTCTAGCTGCCTGAGTTTAACTTGAGATATATCTGGTCCAACAAGTAGAGGCCAAGGTTATCAGGATACATGTTTTCCGTATTAGTTTGTATGTCAGATATACTTCTCACCACCTTTTCTTAGAAAGTAGCCATGGGCCTCTGGAAGATATCAGAGTAAAGCATCAACTTTGTCTTAAAACAACAATGATCCCCTAGAACTGAAATATAATTTCATTTACGGCAGTGAAAATTTACTAGAATCAGTATACTATCTAAATGGTCTTTGGGATTTCAACATGCCTCTCTATTCCTCTGTAAGTCCTTTAGCATCTGAGCATGTTAAAATGAGCAAGCCCTCATGCAATTCAAAAGACCTTTGCAGAAAGAAAGGATGTATACAGGCAGATCCAGGGAAGCTTGATTTAAAATGTATTAGGAGTGGCTATGATTTCTTATAAGATGGATACATAGACAGAAGATGGTAATATCGCCCATAAGGGAAAATATCTTGAGGCACTGAAATTAAATGAAAATACGATACCCTCTTCACTTTGAATACCTGCGTGATTACCAATTCGACAAGGATCTTTCATTTATCGCAACTCAACTTTACGGAAGTGCCTGAAGCCTGCATTGTTGATAAGACACTTGATGAAGCTTGCATAGGGGAAAACCATCTTCACACTGCTTGATATACAGAATCGTATTAGTGCTAAAACAGATGGGTATTTACTTGTGCTGTATTCAACAAATGGAAAGTACCCAGAGACTGCTAAATTTAGTTTAAAACTTTGCATTTTTTTTTTTTACATTTAAAAAGAAGAATTGTGGTGAACTTTCCTGGATTAAAAATTAACAGCTAGATGTGGCAGGAGCTAATTAGATGTTTCAATAATATAGATCAAGGACTTGCAACATAGCTAGAATGCTATTTGATATCTTTCTGTCTGCTAATACCCAGAATATAAGCATGCAATCTGTCGGCCTTTCTCTTGCTTTTTTTCTCTGTGTTTGTCTGTCCTTTTCCATCCCACTTTTTTCCTCCC
>NW_022196898.1:66819700-66866337 GCF_008632895.1 Mastomys coucha | reverse complement strand
TTTCTTTCTTTCTTTCTTTCTTTCTTTCTTTCTTTCTTCCTTTGTTTTTAAAATGTTCACTATTTAGCATTGACTGTTTTGAACTCACAAGGTAGACTAGGCTAGTCTCAAACTCACAGAGATTAGCTTGCTTCTATCTAAGGAGTGCTGGGCTTAAAGGCATGTGCCACCATTTTTGGCCTTAAGCATGCAGTGTTTTAATACTGATGTTTTGATATACGAAATAAATCTAAAAAGAACCCAAAATAATTTGCTTGATAGAACGTAGTTTAGCAGTTAGATCAGGGGATCTCATCATAGGAAAGTTGATTCTAGGCTGCTCAATTTTTGCAATAGAAAGACTTAGAGAAGAGGTATGGGAAGTGGAGGGAGAAGGAGGGAAAGAAAGGGAGAAAGGAACAGAGAGGAAAGGTTCTCTTTCAGGCCACAGTTAGAAGCCTTTATGTGTGTCTGGAGCTGATCAGTTTTATCAATGAGTTCATTGTCTTCGGGATACAGAGGTGCTAGATGTAGGTTAATTTTATTACAGAGCTCATTCTCTTTTTTTGTCAGTTTGTCGTGGTATGTTAGGAGCAACTGATCAGCAGCATTATTTTCCTTAGTTCTCTAAAAACTGTCTAAAGTTTTATATATACACTGAATCACCAAACCCTCTCATAACCGGTGAATCAGAACAAAAATATTTGTCTCCTTGGTTTGTAGAGCAGTTCCCACAATGGGCTTCTCACATTCTTCAAACTTCTAGGCAAGGCTTTAGACACTGTAGGTGTTGACAAATTGAAAAGCCCTACTCCAGACACTTTTAAAAAAATTCATTTATATACCTCTGTCACACTAGAACCACTCTGGTACCAAAATCTGTATTAGCTAGGTTCTCTAGAGGAATAGAGCATATAGAAAACACGTATATACATACAAAAAGGTGATTAATTAAACTGGCTTACAGAATGTGGTCCAGCTAGTACAACAATGGTGATTTAGCACTTGAAGGTCTAATATTGCAGTATGTGTTTACTTCACAAGGCCGGATGTCACAGGTGTCCTTAATCTATGCCAGAATCCCAACAAGGTAGACTAATGCCAGTAAAGAAATGGACTTGATAGTGAGGGAAAGAACAAACCTCCATTTTCCAGGTCCTTTATATGGGCTGCCAAGCCAAGGTGTGGCCCAGACTGAAGACAGATATGCCCAGCTCAAAATATCTGAATTGAATGTAGATCTTTCCATGTCAAAAGGTCCAAATTAAAAGTGGATCTTCCCACAGCAAACATTCAAATTAAGAAAAAAAAAATCCCTCACATTTATACCCATACTCTTGGGTTATAGTTTATCCCAGAGGTATTCAAGGTGACAACAAAGAATAGCCATTGTAAGACCTGTCTCAAAATAAAAGTCATTAAAATAAAATACTCAATGTCTACCACTGGCCTTCACAAGAACTTTTAAGAATATGCATGAACCCATCATCACCACCACCACCACCACAAACATATGTGTAAACATTTTTAAGTAAAATGAGTGGACATTTATTATATAACTGGATGCTATGATGAATATTTTTTAAAAGATGTATTAGGTCACACACATAGACAGACTAGTTACAATATGTAACACTACATACATGTAGACAGACTACATAAAATACATTCCTAACACTCTGGGGGTCCCTGCAAGTGTCACAGCCACCAGGAAAACAATCCAGGCCAAGGAAAGAAGGAAATCTGGTTCAGGATGACTTCAGTTAGCCCAACTGGCTCACACTTCTGAAGTCTGAACCCAAGCAGTTTGTCTTTTAATTATTGAAAACACAATAAAACTTTGGGGGGGGGAAGCTCCCTCATGATAATTATGACAACAAAGCTCAAGAAATGGCTCCCTTGCAAAGCCCTTGTATTTGGTAGAATACCTGTGACCTTTGCCATAGGAATGGGTTCTATTTATTGAAAAGCAATGTTGCGGATAAGGGGCTAGGGAAGAAGTGTGTCACAAGCACAGTAGCAAAGTCTTGCACCTTCTTCCTGATAATCAGTTCTATTTATGCTCAGGGATGTGGGAGATTTGGGTGAAGGCTAGCTCCACAGAATAGCAAAAGATCATCACATGGTTAAATAACATCATTAAGATATCAAACAACATCCAGGCCGGCATTCTTGGTAAATAGATGTTCAACAATTCTGGTTTCTCTGGTGCTATCTCTGAGACTTCATGCCTTCTACACTAACATAATCTATATAGTATTTGGAAATAATACCTTTCATATATTTGCTTTTAAACCTGGAATTAAATTTACTCCAAGTTTACTAAATATTATTATGATTATGGTTCAATCTTTTCAGAAAATAATGATTTCTAATTTCTAAGATAATCTGATTATATGGATTCTTCATCCTAAGGGAACTTTTATCTTCTCTACTTCATATTTAGCTAAGGTTTATTTTATGGTAATAACTTACAGAAAGTATTTTCCTGGTTGGTAAGAAGAAGCTTTTACACATTATTTCCCAGACTTTAGAGCAATTTGGTATGTTGGACAAAAGTCTAGGACAGCTATGAAAAAGAGATGAGAAGATGGAAGGAAAAAATTGAGACTTGTCGAGCACTACATAAATTATGTTTTAAGCTACAATATTGCCACCAGTTTGAATGTCGCACAAACTCATTTTTACATTGATTCCATCAGCTTTAAATTATCCATTCTAGAACAGAAACATCCATTACTATAGTAAATGCATTAAAATTATGTAGATTTATCTTCAGAATCTGATCAGTTACCAGGGTATACTTCTAATGTAATTTCCAAAATTTACTCTCAAGATAAAGCGATACCAATAAATATATAAACTTGACTGGCACCAATGGCTAAGTGTGAGATGTAACTCTGACATGCCCATCAAAGATGGCACACATGGTCAATGCTAAAACTATACTTGAGGCAGAAAGCCAAGTACAAAAGAATGGCAGTAGATCATTTTACCTCACTTGCGTGTTCTGTTTTTAAACAATCAAGACTACAATTTAAAAAGAATAGAAATATTTTGATGGACCAATGAGATGGCTTAGTAGGTAAGTGTGTTTGCCTGAGTTCAAATACAGGAAACCACAGAGAGAAATAGAAATAGAAATTAGGTCTGTCAGTTGTCCAACAACCTTCACCTATGTACCATGGCACAGACAAATGCATCCATAATCATGCACATATAGAATAAATTTTAAAGGAAAATAAATATTTTGATATCTAATTTCTACATTTCTCATCAACACTATGTTACCAGTTAGAAATGGTACAACTGATTTCAAGATCAGCCAGTAGAAGTAAACTTTCTAATAGTATGTGAGTACATTACATCATAAAATGTTAAAGGTGTTGGGTTCTCTTAAAGATGGAATTACAGGTTGTTGTGAGTCTTCAGTTGTGGGTGTTGATAATTGAATATGTGTCCTCTAGAACAAACAGTATAAGCTCTTAATAACTGAGTCTCTTCTTTAGTTTAATATATTACTTCTAATTTTCTTGTAATTTTTTGTTTGGTTTTATGTATATATGTGTGTGTTGAGTGCATGTATATAATATATATATATATATATATATATATGTCCTAGGAGATCAGAGGATGATGTCCTAGGAGATCAGAGAATAGTATGAAATTTCCTACTACTGGAGCTATAAGTCATTGTGAGACATCAAATGTGACCACTGGAAATGGCTACCTATGTCCTCAGCAAAAGCAGTGAATGTTCTTAAATGTTAAGGCATCTCTCTATTATCAATACTTTCTAAATTATAAAATGTGAAAGTATTTTATCCTCATGCAATATAAGGGGGAACCAGATAAAGAAAGCTTAACTTTCTTGGTTATATAAGTTGCTAAATTCTTTGCAATTTGCAGAAGTTCACAAAATTATAATCACAACCAATCAGTTCTCTTTTGTATCTTTTCTCATTGTGATTCATTGTCATGGTTTTTGTTTAATATAAACAAGAGATCATAGTATAACTAAAATATATGCATGGTAAACATCCCAGCTTCTTAAGCTATGTTTGTTTACATAGTAGCATTTGTAACTCATATGCATATTGCATGATAAATCTTAATAAGGACTGCTACTAAGTGATTAGGTTACATTAATTAATTCATCAACAAATATTTATAGAGGTACTTTCAGGGGCTAGACAGCAAATAAACAAAATGATTCTTCTTATACCTTTTCATTTTAGCAGGAAATAGAACAAGGACAAGTGAGTGCTGGGTTACTTTGAGTTTGTGTCAGTTGTGCATCAGGGTAGGAGGATAATGGGAGACACTGTGACTGGGCTGAAGGTAGGTTAGCTCTTGGCAGAAGTCATACATTTCTCAGTCTAAGACCTATCTCATCAATGTGCTTTTATGATTGCCTTAAATTATATGTTTATATGATAAATTCTCATTGGTCAAAGCATTTGAGTTCTTCCAATGTGAATAGCATACTGGTTTTCCTTTGTAGTCTTATCCATAAGTCAGCCATAACATTGGCACTCAACAAAGCAAGGGAGATCTATTGACCACAAAGTCATTGTATCTAAGACAACCGCAGTAGAAGGAAATGCTGTGTCTCAGCTTAAGTTATGCTAAAGTGTGTTATCTGATCACTGCCTGTTTTTACATACCAGTTTTATATGCAACATGAGAATAGAAAACTGTGTTATACTGGTTAGGAAGGTTTTAAACTTAGGTCAATTCCTAGTCAAGTGATGCCCTCATAGTGACCTTACTGTGTGAATCTAATGTTTGAAAAGCTGTAAGATATTATAGTTCCTATGAAATATTTTAATAGTAGATAATCTTGCAAGATGTAAGCTTACATATGAACTATGAGGATGATATTTTCTTCAGAGTGAAGAAAATATAAGGAAAGAAAAGGGTAAAGACTTGACATAGGGAATTGATTTAACTCCTCTATGGCATAGTGGTTTGACATTGTTAGGCTTTTAGAGATGATACCATTGTGTGGTACCCTTTCAGAGGTAAGTTTTTTTTTTGTTACCCAGACCATAGATTTGTGTCAAAATTAAATTATTTGAACACTTGTTCTTTAAAAGAAAATATTGTTTATTAAATTTCTATTTGTATGCCATAGAATGCTTAGCTTAGGGTAGGAGTTCAGAGACAAGAAATTCAAGATTCCTAGTGGGCTATCTCTGGCACCATTTTACCTATAACTGGAACCCTTTATCTTAGAAGACAGGACTTGTCATCTGACAGGTCTTCAAAATCTCTTTGTCACTTCTGTTGATTCCATCCAAGATGGGTGCATAATGAGCATTGTTGCTCATCTTCTGCCTTCATTCCCAAGGGCACTGAACACTTATTTGATGCTCCTAGGCTTAAAGCTCTGGTCTGAGCCCACACAGTGCCCCATTGTCAACTCCGCTACTTACAACTCTCACTACCACTCTATTGCTTTTTAAATGATATGCTAATGCACAGTCTGGATGCAGGAAACTAATTCCCCTGCTTCTGTGTAAGCATTTTTATTAATTACTGAGGTTAGATAGCTTTTGAAAAAATTTAAAATGAGGAAGCAAAATATACACAAGTAAAGGAGTTATTTAAATATCTTCACGTAGGCAAGGAGTCATTTTTAAAAAGATACAAAAATAATATGCTTGTCTGCGAGTATGCACATCTTTATCACATCTGTGTGTGTGCTATAAATGTAACAAAGGTAGGTGTAAGACAGTGGTTGAACTAAAGCCTTTGAGGGTATTTCATAGGAAAGGTTGTTGACTTGTTCAAATAAACCCGCTGTACTTCTAAGTAAAACACAAAACTGTCAGGAAGAAGGACTGCTTCCTTCCTGATGCTGGTATGCTTTCATATAGTGCATGTGGGGTGTCCCCTAGATATATAAAATTATTTCCCTGCTATTCCCTAACTGGAATTTTTCTACTGTTATGAAACTGATATGCAGAGTATCTAATATGTGACCCCCAAGGGGTTGCAACTGGCAGGTTGAGAACTAGAAAAACTACCCAGTACTTGTGAGTTTGCAATTCAATTGAGATAGTTTGCCTCAATAAACAAGGTAAAAAAAACAATTGAGGGGAGTCCATATGAAAACCTGTGGCTTCTAGACAAGGGGTCAAAACTCTCCAAACACACAAGCCTGAGTACAACATATGCGCATCACATACACATGGGAAAAGAAAAGTAACTAAATAAGTCATGCTATCCTGGAGCATGTCTTCCATTGTTCTAGATTCATGGTATAGTATTTGCAGTCACTTAAATCATAATGTTGGGGAAATAAATTGTAAAAGGGAGAGTCAATTGCGTACATTATTGGGAAATATACTAAAGCACAAAAGAAGAGTTAAAGAGAATTAGTACAAAGAGAGATCTTGTGGTAGTCAGACAATAGACTTGCTGTTTCAGCTGTTTGCAAATGAGTCCAGGGAACCCATATTCATAAGGATGCTGAAGGAAATGAACAGTGGGCCAGTGTAAACAAGTCTCCGAATGAGAACTGGCCACACTGTCAACTGTTCTTCCTGCCAGCACTCATACTGCAGTGTGGCCTTGACACTTCTGTATTTTACTTACAAGTAAAATATGTGTATTTGAATAAGTCAAACCTTTCATGTGAAATGACTCTCAAAGAAATTTGCTTGCTACTTCTGGTGCTGGGAATTAAGGAGAACCAAAATAGTTATTAAATGTTGATGGGTCCTGGCCAGAAAATAGAAATTCAGAATAAATTAGTGCTGATGCAGACAAAAATGAGCACACCATATGTTCTATATGGGAACAAGAAAAAGGGATGTTTGAAAACGCTTCCGTCGCTCTAAATTCAAATTTATGATAATAGCATTATAAGTGACTACGGTTCCATTTCTATAGAATCATTAGGGGTCTACAGGGATGGCTTAAATATTTTAGTTATACTTTACTGCATTTTATGAGGAAAATTATATGTTATAGTGCTACTTAGGGACACAGAAAGGTCGTGAGATGTTTCCCGTTGAATAGCTGAGCCTTTCTTTCCCTTAACTATTTATTTTTAAATAATTCTTTGAGAGATGTCAATATTTGGCTCCTTGGCTCATTATAAAACTAGATTTTGTTTTTGAAACCATACACTTTAAAGTAATTTTAAAGTTGACTATAAAATGCTAAAGCTTGACTAAAAGTGCCTGAAGAACTACAACTCGGCTTCTTCATTTACTGTGTGTGTGTGTGTGTGTGTGTGTGTGTGTGCCCACATATGTGCATATGTGTGTATGTGCATGCACAGGTCTGTGCATGCCAGAGGACATGTGTGGAGGCCTAAGGATTACCTTGGGTGTTGGTCCTTCCCTTCCACTGTATTTGAGTGCATTTGAGTCTCTCATCCTGTTTGCCACTGCATTTTCCAAGTTAAGCTGGCTCATAAGTTTCTCAAGATTCTTCTGCCTCTACCTTCCAACTTCTCACAAAGCTGCTGTAACATCCACAGCTTTTCAATTTAACTTTGTTTTGGGAACTGCTACCCCTGACCTGTTCTTTTATGACTAAAGTCACATTATAGGAAAGTTAAAGGAAAATGTTCTGCTTACTTCATAGATTCCCCTAATTTTGGAAGAGGAAGGGTCAGGACTGGAAGGTCCTATGAAGAACCTGCTAAAGAATAAGACAGAGAAGCCGGATAGTTTAAGTCTAAGAAGTGTTCTCCAGGACACACAGTTTGAAAATAAGAATGAAAGTGAAGTGGGCTAGCACTAGTGTTATTTCAGTTCTAACATCAATTGTCTTGAGAGAGTAGTCATTCAAGAACTGAATGAGAGTACTGAATGAACACATAAAAGGGAAAACTAAGAAAACCTGTCAAAAAGAGGAGCATCTGTGGAAGATCCAGGTGACATATAATGCAAAGAGAAGGAACTCCACATCTAGAGAAATAGAGAATGGTGCATAAATGGTAGCACAGGCATAATAGAATAAAAAAATTCCTCCAGTTGAAGCATGATGTGTGCCTTTGACTGGATGGCCTCACTAAGACTCAATGTGATTAATTTTGCAAAGGAGCCACACACCTAGACATAATCAGAAGAAATGTCTGACCTCCAATGCTGATGAAAAAGTTCTTTTTGGTAGCCAGAACAAAAAATAGTTTTCTTACAAAAGAAAGATTATCTGACTATGCTATTAATAAAAGAAATCCAAAAGACTTTGACCCAAAATCTTTAATTCTTTCACCACAGTGCTCAAATGTTACAGAAAAAGCACAATAGTTTCTAGCCTTCAGATATTCACAATAATGTGCCACCCATGTACTGCCATTGGAGGAGAAAACACAAGGAAACCCTCCTGAGGGTCACCCATAAGGACTTGCTTTCCTTAAAAGTCAAGTAGACACTGTTCAGCAGCTTCCTAAAATTTACATGATGATAATTCTGAAACAAAGATTTAAAACAGAAACAACTACAAAGCTCTAGAAATTTGTATATTGGTGTGTTTAGTGAAAGATCTGTGACTACAACAATTCCAACTGTTATGGAATGCTCAAGAATTGTGAGGAGAGATCTGAAAGAGGAAAGAGGGCTAAGTCTACATCTCCTCCAGTCAGAGGGAAGAAGGATGAAAGGGCAAACTGGGCAAACTAGTTGCTCCTTTTGTGGCCATTATCATGGCTGAACTTGAGATTAATTGAAAAAAAATTGTCTTACCTGTGGATATGAACAAAAGAATAATCAAAGTTTCAGATTAAAACCTTAAATAACATAGGGACAGGGGTGGGGGAAACACATAAAGAAAACTTGAACAAATAAAATATCACATGAAATAATAAGTCAGAGATGACTTATCAAAGATGAAAAATAAAGGAAAAACAAAAATGTACAAAATCTTTATTAGAATAAAAGAGAAAAGAAATGTTATTCAAAGAATGAGAATGTGAGCCAAGAGTACATTTAAAAATAAAGATTTATGTAACCATACAAGTGTGATTGTTAAAAGTACATATGTGAACTATACATTAAACAGAGTCAAACATGCTATTGAACTCTTAATACTTATGACAAAGCATAAGTTTTGTCATTAGAAAAGATAGAAAACTATATAAAAATACAGCAATAATGGAGATTTAAATATATCCCTTTACGTTTTCTTTGTGTATTTTCCCCTATTTTTCTCTCATCAGTTCAAGTAAAACAAACAACACAGAATTTGCAGAACTTGAGTACTACGATTAACAATTTTGGTTTTATTCATAATTGTGGACTTATGTGGTAATGTATATAGAATACATGTATCTCTTATATACTCATCCACATAGATGGAACATGAATTAGTTACAAGGATACCACAAAGATTTTTTAAATGTCTTTATGTGGGGATGTGTGTTATAAGAATGTGTGGATATAAATAGGGATAGGTGGTGATTTACAAGGGTCAATTATTTCCTTACATGATTTGGGTTCTGGAGATCAAACTGAGGTCATCAGGTTTGGCAGAGAAAGTTTATTCTTTGTGCCATCTCACCACTAAATTCTTTGACTTAAATCTAATAATTAGGTGATCAATGTAGATACACACCTCTCTCTCACACACACATACACACACACACATACACACACACACATACACACACATACATATATGATATATATATTCATTTAGATATCTATTAGATTCCTATAGTTTTGTATATTGGATTCTTATAGGTATATATTGGGTTCCAGTGGGGGTATGCTGAATTCGGATAGGTGTATGCTAGATTTATATAAATGTATGTTCTACTCCTATAGATTTTATTAGATATCTATAAATATATAGTAGATTTCAAAGGTATATATTGAATTCCAGTAGTTGGATATTTGATTGCTATAAATGTATATTGCTTTTTAAAAGGTATCTATTGGATTCCAATATTGGAAATCTAAAGATATATACTGGATTTACAAAACTGTATACAGAAGTCACAGAAACACTTTCAGTCCAGTTGTGTTGAAGTATAAAAAATCATAATCAGCAGTAGATCCACCCGGATTCATATCTCTATGCACTGCATTTGATGAGGTGATGTTTCCCTATGAAGCCCATTTTATCTAGAATGATGTAACTTAGGAAAAGGGCCCACAAGAGCAAGTCAAATAGGAACCACGGGGTTTCCTTATTCATAAATTCTCTAGCAGTTAGCACAGAATTTGCTTAACATGTTAAAACGTAAAATCCACCTTAAAGATATCTTGGTTTTCCCTATGCAGTCCATGGCTCATATGTTCTTTCTTGCAAAACACTCATGTATAGTATGTGGTTAGAACAGCTAGTTTCTGGAATGGTCATGGCACAACTCTGATTTTCTCATTGGAAGGCTCGGCTTGGCCTTTTGCACTGTGAGTGTTCTGGTTATGCTGGGAGCAACTAAAGAAGTCTCTTTGCTGGGTTCATCCAGCAGCTTGTTAGATAGGAGCCTATCACATACTCAAGGATATCAGGTTGGTGACTTGAAGTGGGCTGTCCTTGGAGTACTTCACCCACACAAATGGCTCATGCTAAAAGGCTTAACCAATATCCGGCCACACACTCTGCTTCCAGGTGGCTCATTTAACAAAGGCTAGACTCCCTCCTCAAGTGGGAAGAGAAAATCTAAAGAAAAAGATCCATTAAAGGTGGGTAATGGTTCTCTTCAGTCAATGAATTTATTTCAGAGTATAATATTTTTTAAAAGTCATGAAGTCCTTAAACTAATAATTTTGGGAAGATGTTAAGTGAGGGAATTCATCTTATAAAATCATACACTGAGAAGAAAAATAGTCCTTTTGCTTAAGGCAAGCCAAAAACATGATCTTGCCTACTTTCCCTTTTTTTTAATCTTCTGGGTTCTGGTAGTATTGAATCATTCTCATTTCTCATTTCAAGAACAACTAATTTAATTTTTCAAAGGATGGTTGGAATGGCATTTTGGTGAATGAGGATATTTCATATTTTTACACCTTAATAAAACTTGAAGACCTGTTATTATTATATGGAATAAATTGCCAATGCTTTTTCTTCTTGATAAAGAATTGTAAGATTCTTATTACTTCACAAAACTTAGTAGTGCAAAAATCAGGGTGTATTCTTAGAGAATTAATCTGTGTCCAGCCAGTTATAACCAGATTTAGACACAGAGATAACAAATACGTGCATCACAACTACCTAAGGGAACTAGAAAGCAGTTTCTTCATCCCCATCTCTACAGTGTCCTAGAAAAACGGAAAAGGAAAGACAAGCCAGAAAGGGAACCCAGAAGGGTTAGAGCCAAGAAGATATGTGGGAGAATGAGAGATGAGTTTGTTCTGGGAGTAGAAGTTTTAGTAAGAAGCTGTTGCAAGCAAGTATCCAGGGCTTTGGCCTTAAGCATTTCAAGTTGTTAGAGAGTGGCCTCTGCAATTACTGCTCTTGCCAGTTCACAGAGTAACTTATCATCAACCCCCCACCGTTTACTATCCTCATTACTCTGAAAAGGACAATTCAATTTATTTTTATGACAGAGCACAGTCTTTGAGTTCTGTGTGAGGCTTACTACAACTCTTGTACAGACTTGACCTACAACTTCAGATACTTTTGTAAAACACACTGTTTAAAAAAAAAACAAAAAACAAAACAAACAAATGAAAAAAAACAAAATCCTTACACTCCCTCCAAAAAATATTTTTAAAAATCCATGTCCTTTAAAAATATGCTGTTATCTAATCATGCCCTTAATGCTATGAAGGTCTCTAGAGATTCTTGTGTGTGTTTAATTGTCTCAGCTATCTTCTATGAATTGAGAAAGGCCTTCTTTTGTTTGAATGTGACAGAACAGTTAGAACTGTGGCAACTACCATTTACAGCTATTGATTTCAATGTGACATTAAAGGCTCCAAATTCAACCATTATTCTCTTCAATTGTCACAAACAAAGGTTAATAAAATGGTTGAGTTTGCACTGAAGGAATCAAGGAAAGATTGCCAACTGAAATTAGCATGTTATTTCTCTCTGAGACACAAGTCAGTCTGGGAACCTATTCCCCAGGCTTCTTGTAGGTTTTCAGCATTTAAAATAATGTGCCTTTCTCCTCAAGTAACACGTATAATACAGGAAATTAAAATGTAGGGTCATAAGAAATCATAGCATTTAGTGAAATACATAATTTTAAAATGGACTCTTTGTTACAAAATATAACAACATTTTGTTTTGCTGCTTCTAATAGCAGCATAACTGTGAAGAGTGGTATGGAACATGATTAAAGAATATTTCAACCCTTTAGTTCATGCAGAGGTTACCTGCTGGAGGGGAGAAAGGTTTGATTAGGTTCAAATCTTCCAGGAGAAATCATAAAAGAAAGCTCTCAGCGTTCTTGTGTGTGAATGTTGAAGGTACAAATGGCTAGCTTTCACACTCAGGTAGGCAGGCCCAAAGTCCCTTTACAATCATAAATAGGTAGAAGGTAGTTGGCAAGATACTATAAATCTTTACCAAAGTATTGTCACGTTACAAAGTCTATTATGTCTTTACAATTTCAACATGTTTACATTTATATTATGATTGATTATCTATTTTCCCCAATGGTAAGTAGTGAATAAGGTGTTGTGAGTTTTGTTGTCAACGTTTTTTTTAAAGCACTTATTTTTTTAATTACTCCAAAAATTTTTATTTGTTGTTGGCCAATACATCACCATATGATGTTTATAGAGTGTTATAAAACATGAAAAAAATCTCATGAGACAATCGCTATTCCTAGATTTTTGTTGCTGTTGTTTGGTTTCTCTCTGAGCCCCTAGCTCAAGTTGGCCTGGAACTCACAGCAACTCTCCAGCCTCAGACTCCAAAGCATAAGGATCATAGAGATCACCACACACAGTTTCATATTTAGAAATGTCATATAAGAGAATCCCACATTATGAATTTTGATATAATGCATGACCCAACCATTATTTTTAAAAGGAGTGAGACTCGTACCAAAATGTGGCCTCTCCCAACAAGTAGCAATTTGAAGGACATTTTCCAAATAAACATGACTCACAGCTTTAGAAAACAGGGCAGTCTCTGGGGCATTGTTAACTGTAGTAATACTTCTTCACTCTTTAAAGTAACAATAGTAAAACTGAAATTACTTCAACTATAGAATTTAGAATTACATCTTTGTACTAAAACAATCTAGCAATTATTTTCAGCCTATCTAACCAAGATTAGCTACCTGTGTGTGCCCTGTATTGCTAGGGATTGAACAGAGAGTATGGTACAGGATAGGCAAATGCTATTCTACCTAGATACAACAGAAGCCCTAGATTTCTTATACTATAGAACATATAAGCTACAGATATGGGTATGCCTGCTTCTAGGCACTCCAAGTATAACGACAAGTGGATCAGGAAATTTGAGGCCAGAAATGGTTACATCGCAAGTCCTAGACTACTCTAGGCTACACAGTCTGAGTTAAAAGTTAAAATATTTTTTAAAAATTTAAGTAAATTACCCAATAATTTATACTAGTTCATATGTAGAGAAACTATACAAAGAATAAAATTTTCAGGACAGGAGAGATGGTTCAGTGGTCTAATTCACATACTCTTGCAAAAGACCCAAGTTCTGTTCCCAGCACCCACATGAGGCGGCTCATAACCACCTGTAAGTCCAATTCCAGGGGATCTGACAGATTCTGGCTTCTGCAGACACTGTCACACACTTCATACACATAAACTCATGCAGGCACAGACATATACACAAAAATAAACACTAAAGAAATGTTTTAGGAGATAAAATGTCTTCGTTCCTAATCCCAGAGGTCCTAAACTTTGGTACCAATACTTTCTATTGCCCTACATATGTTTATGTGGATAAAGGATAAATACTGTATTATATATATGTATATATACATATATACATATATATATATGTTTGCTATTATTGTTGTTGAATACTATATTTCATATTAATAGATATGTAAGGAACATTTCTACTTCATGCCAGCCCCTCTTTTCTTAAACCTGGAAGTGCCCCATTTGATGGGCAGACCAAAATTTACTCAGACAGGCCTTAAACAATTTCTAGATTGGTTTCCAGTTTTTTTTTGTTATTACGAAAATTTCTGTGCTGACTGACCTCAAATGTGTTCGTGTGCTTCCTTTAATTTCGACAGGACAGATTCCTAGAAATAAATTATTGAGCGGAGAAGCGCTCACCCTCATATTTACTTAGATGCTGCCAAATCTTCTCCCAAAGGCTGCCACTGTTGTTTCCCGTTCCCTTTGATAAAACATGAAAGTGCCCGCTGCTTCCCACCCTCCACAGCACCCAGCCAGCATTCTTTGCCAATCCAGTTGCTGAAAGATTTCAAATATGTGTTGGCTTAATTTGCATTTCCATGCTGACCAGCTGGGGTGAATACCTTTTCATGTTTACTGGCTATTTGTAATTCTGCTTCTTTGAATTGTCTATCCATTTCTTTAAGCTAGGTTGCATGCAGTTCTTATTAATTGGCTAAAAGGATTTCTTTCCCGAATGCGTCCCTCCCCCAATTTTACGTGAATCATGTAAACTCATCTTGAAAACTCATATGTGCACAAAGAAGATGAAGGATGCTCATAGTTCTATGCTCTAAGGGAAAATACTTTGGGCACGCGGCCTGTTTCCAGGTCGGTAGCAGCCCAGAGTCCTGCTGTCCATTGTGGTTTGGCACCTTCTCTTTTCATACAGCCTCAGGATGTTCCTCCACTTATAAGCTTATCCACAAATATGTTCTTCAAATCTCCATCCAAACAAAAAAGCATAGCTCCTGAGAGGAAGCGAAATTTCAAAACCTTAACATAAGGGAAGTTGCTCCAGCAAGTCAGAACTAGCATCCTACACCAATGATGCCTAAGAGTGTGAGACACACCCACTAAGTGGAAATGGCTGGCAGCTTAGGAGGGGGATTTGTTGCAGGTGTACCAGTCATCTGTTCAAATTTCCAGTACAGGTGACTTCTACAATCACCTCCTTGTATGGAGGAGAAATGAGAGTTAAGTCACTTGTGTTACGCTAGGAAGAATATTTTAATTTCCTCCCTTCCTCTCTCTCTAAGGACCTATGAGCTGCGGAGTGAGTGCATCAGTGCTGCTCTGGAATGCCTGTTTCCAGTCACTATGCGAGTTCCTTAAGAAGCACAAGAGAAGTCCCGACCTCAATTGGTCTTAGGGTGTATATTCTTTGAGTCATTTCTCCCCTGAAGATTAATCACCGAACATGATGTTGCAACATTTTTTAAAATGTGAAGTGAGTAGAAAATAATATTGGTCATACATAAATATATAATTTGTAAATATGGGTATCATTCATTTGCCATTTTAAAAGCTTTGTTATATATGTTTCCATCCATAGTGAATACCTAGCACCTAGCTTGATATCCAATTTTTTTTAATATATATATACGCACAGTCCATATACATGGCTGTTGCTTATTCTTCAAACTACTTTTCATCTCAATATCATACCCTAAAGATTTAGTTATGGTTTTGCTGTATGTCATTTTATTTCTCATATAATGTTTCATGTTTATAAATAAGGTTTTTAATGTTTTCTATTATAAATTGACATTTGATTCTTGCTCACTTTAATATTGCTATACTCTCTTTTCTGAATGGGCAGTTTAATACTTTTGGTCATTTTCATAACATTTTTTTATTTAACTTGAAGAAAGGCATGTATTGTAACAATATTCTACTGCAAGTTTTTGTAGGAAAATGATTTTTATTATGTCTTTTTCCTCATGGTATTGTTTTAATTTTTTAAAAATTTAAGCCAGGCAGCAGTGGCACATGCCTTTAATACCAGCACTTGGGAGGCAGAGACAGGCGGATTTCTGAGTTCGAGGCCAGCCTGGTCTACAGAGTGAGCTCCAGGATAGCCAGGGCTACACAGAGAAACCCTGTCTTGAAAAACCTAAAAAAGAAAAACAAATTTAAGTGTGTGGGATATGCAGGTGCCACAGAGTGCAATGGAAATTAGAGGAGAAATTTCAGGAGTTGGTTCTCTTTTTCTACCAGGTAGGTCCTGCAAATTAAACTCAAGACCTCGGGTATAGTTACAGGTGACTTTAACCACCAAGAAACATTGCTAGGCCCTGGTCAGGGCATCTGTTGTTTGTCAAGCTTTATATTATGTCTTGTGGGTCCCCCCTCTCCTTTTTAAAGGGATTGTTGTAGAGCCAATAAGACATTTTCAATTCTGCTCTTTAAGGATTTTTATTAATGCCTATCAAAATTATGTCAAGCTACTTGCAGTCAGTTTCTGTATATAGGTGGAAATTGTTCTACCACTATTTGCTTAATAGTTCAACAATCTCTACTGGCTTACAATGATAGCCCAGACAGAAATCATCATATAGAAATATGGACGTGAGTATTTATATGGGTTTTATTACTTTTCTTGGTTGATATAATGCTATGGTCAATACAATATTTTTAAAATGATCACTTTCTAACTACAGTTGATGATAAAAATGTCTTATCCAGATTAAATATAAGATAAGCTCTTTGATTATCATCTTGGTCACACGTATAGCGGAATGCCTTGTTTAATCTTGTATGCCATAACATACATATATACACATCACAAAGCATACTTTGCCTTGTTTGCTTTTAATCAGAAGACATTTAGATAATATTTCTTGGGGGACTACATTTTTTAAAATGTGTGCTTTATTGACAACTTAATTTTATATTTTGTTCCACTGTGCCTATCACAAAGTAGAATGGATGAGCTTGTAGCAGATTCTGAACACATTTATGATCGTAAAGAAGGACTTCCCATACTTCATTCACTTCAGATGTAGCTTGATGTGCAGGAGAGACATTTTGCACTGTCTGATCATTTAAGAAATCTCCTTCCAATTGACATTTTCCTCACAGAATTGGTTTTGTTTTTTTTTTTTAATTGGATGTTTTCTTTATTTACATTTCAAATGTTATTCCCTTTCCTGGTTTTGAGCACACTCTGGGAACCCCCTTCCCACCTCCTCCTCCTGCTTTTATGAGGGTGTTCCCCCACCTACTCATTCCTCCCTGCCTTGACATTGCCCTACACTGGGCCATCTTTGTGCATGCCACCACACAAGCGAGGAATCTGACCCACCCTTGCAAGAATTGGTTCTTTTGGTCTACTATATGGATTCCTGAGTTGGAACTCAGGGAGTAAAGCTTAAAGGCAAGTGCCCTTACCCTCAGAGCCATTTAAGTGGATTTTTAAATTATGGAGTGAAGGTGAATTAAAAAAATATATATCTGTTGAGATGATTATATGATATTTCCCTTTAACCTGGTAATGGGATAACTTACATGAATTGATTTTAAAAGTCAACCAGACATTGTTTAATAGCAATATGCTTCATGTGACTATGCCACTTCCACCTTCCCTCGGTCGGCTGCTGCTTGTCTTTTCTGCTTTGTTTGATATTTTGCATCTATGATCATGACTGCAATTGGGCTTTAATTGTTCTTGTCAACATCACCATTATGTTGGCTTCATCAAATAAGAGGGTACTTTTAATGTCCTTCCTTCTATCCTTGCTCTCTCCCTCAATTCCTGCTTCTGTTTCTCCCTTCCTCATCCCATTTTCTCTTCTTTTTTTTTTTTTTGTTTTGTTTTTCAAACAAGGTTTCTCTGTGTAGCCCTGGCTGTCCTGGAACTCACTCTGTAGACTAGGCTGGTCTCAAACTCAGAAATCTGCCTGCCTCTGCCTCCCAAGTGCTGGGATTAAAGGCATGCGCCACCACTACCCAGCCATTTCCTCTTCTTAAAAGCAAGGTTGTGTACACTAAAGTGCCATTTGACTGGAATGCTGGTCAGCCATTCTACAGTTAAAATGGAAATTAGTCATCTTTTTTGACTAATTAGGTTACAAACAGCTCTGGCTTATACAATATATTCATGGATGTTAAGAAGGCATTGTCACAATTAAGGTTTTTCAGAAAATCCTTTCCAAGAGGATGTTTTCTATCAACGAACAGAGGCAAAATTAAATACCTGATTAACAAACATAATGTCCTCTTTAATTCCCAGGACTCTGGTAATTCTGTTCATAGTATTGTGCTATCTACAACTGTTGCCTTTTTGTTTCACATTTTGAATAATTCAATTAAAAGTCTGACAAAACAATAACAAGGGATTAAATGTTGTTGGATTGTAATTCTAAATAAAGACATAAGTTCTTTGGTTTTATTTATTAAAAATTCTGAGTTTGTTAGAGTCTGAAAATGAAATAACTGCTTGGCCAAGTCATCCGTGTGTGTGTGTGTGTGTGCATACATGTGTGTGTGTGTGTGTGTATACTTAATTCCAACAGGTAAGGAAAACATAAATGTGTAAGAAAATGAAGTGCTTACAGAAAAGGACTTATGGCCTCTATGCACAGAAGGTGGTTTGGAAGTGCACAACACACAAAGGCTCATAGATTTCAGTGTTTGTTCCATAGTTGGTTTGGGAAGGATTAGGAGGTGTAGTCTTGGGGAGATTTATCATTGGGAGTGAGGATTGAGATTTAAAAGGCCATGTCATTACCAGTTAACCATTTTTTCTGCCTCCATGTGGTTGTCTTAACATGTAAACTCTCAGGTGTTATGCCTGCTTGCATTAGCAGACTTGCCAGCATGGTGATGGTGATGGATTCTACTACCCTCTAGAACTGTGAACTCCAAATTAAGTGGCTTTTTAATAAGTTGCCTTTGTTATGGTATTTTGCTACAGCAAAAGAGGAAGAACTATGTAACTATTATGCCTTGCTTTTCTTCCTGTAGTGTCCAGAGCACAACAGGGACAGCATGAGCCTTAGGTAGCAGAAGCACATGGAAGACTCATCCAGAATCACTTTGGCATTTAATCTTGAACATTCTTAGTGTTAAATGAAACATGAAGGATATGAAAATGAGGGCCACAGAGAACTGGCCCCTGGATAATCTTTGCTCTATCCAGGTGTCATGATACACGCCTGTAATTCCAGATACTAGGGACATAGAAGCAGGAAGAAAGAAAACCCAAGATAAGTTTAGGGAATTTAGGTAGGCTCTATTTCAAAAACAATGACAGTTCTACCAGAATCCAAACCATAAGGCCACCTCTTAAAGAAAAATGATAAAGAATTGGAGAAATGGCTCAGAGGTTAACAGCACTGGCTCTTTCAGAGGTCCTGAGTTCAATTCCCAGCAACCACATCGTTGCTCATAACCATCTCTAATGAGATCTGGTGCCCTCTTCTGGCCCGCAGGCATACATGCAGGCAGAATACTATATATATAATAGATAATGCTCAAAAAATAAATAATAAAATAAAAAAGAACAAGAAAATAAAACTAAGGAAAAATGATATGTCAGCTAGTGAGAAGAAATGTACAATGAAGTAAATAAAAATAAGTTAATCTGGGGAAAACTGATTCAGTAATTCATTTAGGAAAAAAAAACCCTCACTTTGAGGCAGAGCTCTTTCCTAGATGGCTGGGAAGGACAGAGTTAAGAACAGATGGGTAGAGGAACAAAGAAAAGAAAGGAAATAGTGGAGGAAATTAAAATTCCCCTTTAAACTGAATATAAAGTTATAATACAAACTGGGATACATGTAATAGGAGTAAAGGAATGGATTCTCAAACCATGAGTTTTAGTAGAGAATATGTATTTAAATAGTTTCCTAACATGAAAGTTAGTGTGTAATACAACCAAATTCTTAAACACAATCTGTATATCCACAATTACTTGTATTCTTCTTTACATACAAATGACACATTAATACACATTACTTCGAATATTTTAGTATTTACTCTTGCTCATGGAACACTGGACAGGTTTTTTTTTGTCAGTTTTGCTTTTTGACAAATTCCAGGTGAAATACAAGTACAGGCTGCAGGTACCAATGAGATAAATGAACCAATAAATTAGTTCATTATTATCTAAGAGGATGGATTTAAAGATGGCAGGTAGGGTGTTAAAAATGGCAAGAGGACATCAAGATGGTTCAGCAGGTAATGACAATTGCTCTCTAGTACCCAGGACCTACTTAAAGGGAAAAAGAGAGACCAACTCCAAAAACTGTCTTTTGACTCCACACACATGGCATGGTACAAGTATGTACGTACACAAAGCATACACACAACAATAATACATTCAAACATTAAAAAAACAGAATTGGCATATGTAAGGAAAGATATAGCTGTAATAGTTTCTATTACTGAGGCTCTTGGTCACAAAATGAAAGGACAGTGGGATGTTTGATGTGGTCGCCCAGGACTATTGTAGACACTGACTTGAAAGCTAGTCATTTTGCTTCTTTGCTGGCTTGTGAAAATGCAATGGAAGATTCAAAATAGTCTCAGAAAGTGCAGTTTAAGAATTAATGCACAGGTTGACTAATAGAGATGTGGATGTTAGTAGCCAACCATTGGACTGAGCACAAGGACCCCAATGGAGGAGTTAGGGGAAGGACTGAAGGAGCTGAAGGTGTTTGCAACCCCATAGGATGATTAGCAATATCAACTATCCAGACCTCCCACTCCCCCAGAGCTCCTAGGGACTAAACCACCAACCAAAGAGTACACATGCAGTGGCTTATGGCTACTGCTGCAGATGTAGCAGAAGATGGCCTTGTTGGACATCAATGGGAGGAGAGGCCCTTGGTCCTGAGGAGGCTCCATGCCCCAGTGTAGGGGAATGCAAGTACAGTGAAGTAGGAGTGAATATGTGGGTGGGAGAGCACCATCATAGAGGCAGGGGCAAGGGAGATGGGATAGGGAGTTTGCAGAGGGGAAACTGGGAAGAGGGACAACATTTGAAATGTAAATAAATAAAATAACCAATAAATTAAAAAAAGAATTAATGCACAATACCTTAAAAGATTGCAGAATGGGTAAAGCCTTTTTTGCATGGGTCTGAGAGCCTGAGTTCAATCCCCAGAACTCACATAAAATTATGCATCTATCCCTTGCATAGGGTAAACAGAGACAGGTAGATCCTGAAGGTTTGCTGGCTGGCCACTCTAGCTGAGGTAGTGAGGAATTCAATAAGGAATCTTACCTTCACAAATAAGATGGATCTAGCTGAAGAACTGTTGGCATTTGATAGCTACTAGGAGAGGAAGAATCAGTTTCATTTCAGGATGTGGGTTCTGGTAGACTGACCCCACTCCAGGGCAGGATAGATACCTAAGATGATTTGGGAAACATAGGTGGAAGTCAATGAGTTAGAGAAAGGAAGAAAGAAAGAGAGAAGAAAAGAAAGGAGAAAAAAAGAAGAGACTGTTGGGTGGGTTAGGAGCTGAGGATAGACCTGAGGGCGTGAGGGTAAACCTGGCAAGGGTTGGGGGAGGCTGGTAAAAATGATCAGAATTTACTGTATAAAATTCTCAAAAAAACTAACAAAATATTACCCAAGAGTAAGGAGAACAGCAATCAAGAATTCTTGAAGTCACTACTAATATTTTCTTAAATGAACATAAATATATAAAGTGTTTTTGTTTGTTTGTTTTGTATTTAGTAGAGCTTAAAATCTTGGCTCTTACTATGGTAACTTGATACAAGAGTTACAAACGTCAAGCAAAGAAGCATTCAGTCTTATTCTTTGTTGTGCTCTTACAAACCCCCTCCCAATTTAATTGTCTACATTTCTTTTGGGTATATAAATACTTTTAAAATATGTAAACTGTTCTGAAAATCATAGTATAGAAAATATTAGTGGTGACGTATTATTTTGAAATATACAGTTAATACGTTTGGAGTTATTTAAAATTTATATTGAGAAAAATTTATGTATTTTCAGTATTGTCATAGACAATCATCTACATAAGACTGTTAAATTGATTGTTGTTTTATATCAAACAACTTTTATAATACTCATTTTTATTGTTATAATAGTTTATAAATTTTAAAGAATATGACAAAAAAGATATTGTAGGTATTGAAGGGGGGGTCTCTGGGAGGAATTGGGGTACAAAAGGAAACCAAGAATGTGATTTAATTCTATTTACTTAAATATGTTTGTAAATGTTAAAAAATTCAGATAAATTGAAATCATGTAACTTCTCTCATTATAATACAATAAAACTTTAAAAAAATCAATAGAAAGTTAAACACGGAAACAAACAAAAAAGAATTCTTGAAGTCAATCTTTGGCCTCCACATGTGCCTGCACAAGTAATCCCCCCACCCCCCCACCACAGACACACAGACACCCTCATTCTATACCTAAAATGATTAGTGTCCAGTTTCAAATAAGGCTTGTAAAGTAGAAATAATTTGCAAACACATGAGGGAGCACTGTAGTCTAAGCTAACAGAAAAACAACTGCCACCATGGAACCAGCTTTCTCTTTCAGGGGATCCCTTGAACCCATACTCTACTGTGCTACCATCTGTATGTTTCCTGAGGCACAATTGAGAATGCCAATGCCCTAGCTACCACATTGGCTTATTTCAATTTATCGTGTCCTTCACTTTCACAGACATCTTCACAGACATTGGTTCTGCCCTCTTCTTTTTCTCCAAGTAGTGAGGAGCTGGAAGTGTGCTACTCATGAGAAGAAATCATTAGCATTTCACTAGATCTGGGGCTGAGCCGATGATGAAAGTGCTCTAGATCCCACAGTAGAATTTACTTTGAAATGGGAATTGGGAAAAATAAAATAAGATATGTTGTTCTCAAGGCAATTGCAAAAATGCTACTAAAGAAACCAATGCTTGCCTTTACCCAAATTTGGATAATTGGAAAAAGTCAGGTCTCAAGATTTGAAATGTCAAGCAGTACGAAGCAAAGCAAAACAACCCAAAATATAAACAAACAAAGACCCTGATGAATGAAGGGACTATTACATAGAAATTTGGAGGCATTAATGAGAGAGTAGAGATGTCAAAAATACAAGACTACTAAGTGCAATTGACAGCATGCTCATGAAAGAAGTGAAGAAACTCAGCCAGGCCTAGTGGCACAGGCATGTAATCCCACTACTTGGGAGGCAGAGCAAGGAGGATCAGAAGTTCAAGTCCTGTCTGGGCTACAAAGGTAGTTCAAGTTCAGCTAGGTGATTTGTAGAGACCCTGTCTCCAAAAGTAAAGGACAGCTGGAGACACAGCTCAATGGCAGGGTGCTGACTTAGCACTGTGAAGGTACTGGATTCTATCTCTGATCTTCACTTCCCCTGGCCCCCCAAAAATAGCAAGAAAAGGGAGGCTGGAGAACTGACTTCGTGATTAATCACTCTATCAGGGAACAAGAACTCAAATATTAGCATGTTATAAATGCCAGTAACTCCATTTTCTAGGAATCTGACAGTCCCTTCTGCCTCCTGTATGATCCTTCCAAGCTTGAGTATGCCCTCAAGTTCACAGGTTTTGGCTGCTCTAGGTCCAGCTGCAGCATGGAGGGCATGTATATATACATGAAAATGTCACAGTGAGACTCACATATCGGAACAATTAATGTGAACTAGTAATTGCTCTAACAGTAACAAAAAGTAGAGCAACAATTAGGAAAATTAGTGAATTTTGAATATATTAGAAAACAGGTAAGGAGAAAAATCACAGAAAAACAGAAAATGAAATTGATTCACATGAAAAGCGATTAGGAGAGACCACATTTGCCAATGGAAGACTTGAGCAAGTAAAATCAATCAATGAATCAATCAATCAATCAATAGAACAATTGTAAAAGAAAGGGTTCAATTTATATTTTGATGAAACTTTCTAACATTTAGTATATATGTTAATTAAATTCAGTCAATTAAATTTAGCTGCTCAAAGGCATTGCTAAGGTCTTCTGGCCACACCACATTAGAGGTTGTTGGTTGAGTTTATGAATATATAATTATAGCAATAAAGAAATGGGATTGGGAACTCTGACGTGCTCTTGGGTGTTTCCCTGTCAAGGAGTTTTAAAACTTCCCAAATCTAACACTGACTTCAAAGAGAAGAGTACAAAGTTCGTCTTATACCACTAACTATAAATGTAGGACTGTGGTCCAAAGGGAGACCATGGAGAAGGTGGGATGCAGACTACCTGCCCTGTGATGGGTTTTCAGCTGAATAAAAGCAACGGGAAAGGGCAGAAATAATGAAGTAAAGAACATAAAAGGCTTTTAGACAACTGGATGACTACTGAGGAGGCCAGGATTCCCCAGCACCTGGGAGTGGGATGTGATAGTTGCTTAATCTCCAATAGGGAATGAGCTGAATCAGTAGCTACTTCATGGGACCTGCGCTTTCAGAAACTAGTCATGGACTGAAGGATAAGGGTGGAATGAATAGGAATTGGATCTGTGAGAACACAGGCTCTTTGGATCGGTCCTATTCTTAGAGAAAAGTTGATGATTTTGAATGTTCTGCAATCAGTTGCATAAACGAACAGACGCTGTAGGAGCAGATCTGTGGGTGCACAAATAGGTCTGTGCTGTTTTCAATGAACGACTCTCCTGGTTGGTTTGATTGTTTTCTGTTGTCACCAGCCCTGGCACTCCTCCGGACATGTGTTTGGAATTCTCCGGACTCGAATGAATAGTTCATACAGTGAGCATGCTTATCCTGAAGGGAAAAAAACCGACAACTCCATAACACCGTGCAGAAGAATGCAGACAAAAAGAGAACTTGTTTGTCTGTATTATGTGAGACAATAAGGCGGGGAGAGAGAAAGGCAAGTAAGGCAAACGCCTGACAGAGAAGGAAAGGAGGCTGGAACACACAAGTTCAAGAAGGGAGGGGGTGCGGAGAAGGCAGAAACAAGGTAACAAAAAGGGACAAAAGCGGCCTTAGAAAAGAACTGTCAGACATAAACCCCTCAAAACAATGGATGGGGGGAGAGAAGGAGAGAGATGACAGAAGCGGAGCAGCATGGAACCTAGTAAGAAAAAGAAACAAAAATTTCAAATAATGGATTTTCAGCCACCCCTGCTGCTCCTCCAGCGCCTGGTGTCACAGTCTCACAGAGCTGTGCATAATTTATTATGGTCACTCGCTGCCAGGCTGCTGGAAAGGGCAACAACTCTCTGAAAATACTCCCCACTGCCTGGATGGCTTAATGATCCACCCTTTGTAGACGGGTAGGCTGGGGACTGGCAGGCAGGGCAGAAAGAGCTGGGCAGAACTCTACAGATCCATAGCTTCCCACTGTGGACAAAAGCGGGGCTTCACTCTCAGGCAACCTCCACCGGCTCAGGCAACCTCCACTGGCTTTTGTAGCCCAGGTTTCCAGGTTCTAAAGAATCCACCTCTGCCTGCCTGATGCAGTTTTCTAGGATCCAAATCCTCCTTGACCCTCCTCGACGGGAAGGAGGGATGGCTTCCAATGTAAAGAGTGAAATGATAGATTTAAAAAATAAAACCAGAACTTGGTCAGTCACACTCAGGGCTAGGAAAAAATAGGCTTCATTTTTTTTCGAGCATAGATATTTTTTTCAAGGTTTGATATTAATCTTTTCATAATTGTTATTTTCATTTATTATTAATATGTGTGTGGACATGCATGCATGTGTGTCCACATGTGTAGTAAGGAGGGTGTGTTAGCATGGTTGCATATATTGTAAAGAGCATGTGACATGTAGGTAGTCAGAAGGAAACTTTCCAGACCCAATTCTTTGTTTCCTCCCTGGGTATCTAGGACTTAACTTTTGTTGGCTGACCCATCTCACTGGCTCTAAAGTTCTCTTTAGATTTGGGTGGAGAAAATATTTAAAATTAGAGTTTTTCTGTTTATTCATTTATTCTGTTTTTGTTTGTCATTTTGTTTTGTTTCTGAACTTCCATATTCTTACATTTTTAAAGCCGATTAATATCTCTGATCATTAGATTATTTATAGCCACTCAAGCATACAGAAAATAAGGAAAGTTTGTACTGAGGCTTGTATGCACTTCTTGAGAATTTGGTGGCAATCTGGGCATGAACTGTAAGCCTTTGTTTCTTATTGTTATTGTTAGTTTTGAAGTAGTGGGTTTGTTGTTGTTATTGTTGTTGTTTTTAATAACAACCATGATACTGGCCTTTGTAATCAATAGCAGCATATAGAAAAGATTATTTTAATTTATTGTATTGTATTTTGCACTATTAGGGGTTAAGCTTGTGGCTACATTTATACTAGATAAGCACCCTATCCCGAGGCTACATTCCAAGCCCAGCTGATGAACTTCCATAATGTCCTTAAGCACAGCAGCACTATTTTGGATAGTGAACACATGTAGAAGATGGCTGCCTGCAAAGTCTCTGTCCTGAAGGCATGAGCACTTGAGGACCAGAGTTCGACCCCCACCGACCACCTCAAAAGCTGTAGTGTAATGATTGTAATCCAGCCCTAGGAAAGCAGAGACCGAAGGATCTCTGGGGCTCTTTGGACAGCCAGTCTAACCTTGTCATTGAGACTAGAGTTCAAGTGAGATATCCTGTGCCAAAGGATAAGACGGTCAGCTCCCATGATATAAAAGCCAAGGTATAGTTGATAGAACCAGCAATCACTTCTTTGACATTTATTCCTAAAGAGGGCCATGAGCCCAGGCAATGAGCCCAAAGAATTCAGGATCTGGACTTCCTGTGGCCCTGCTATGCTAGGCCTTCTCTTTGTCTCTGGAATTTCCTATGTGTAAAAGGATTAAGTTATTGTTTAACTTAATCACAGAGTTGCTAGGAAGAGTAAATGTAGCTCTTGGATCAAAGCTTAGCCAGCAGTAACACTTTGGTAGGTGAAAGCCGCGGCACCATTAGAGACATCTGGAAACCAGAACTGCTCTGCTACTTTGCAACCAGCATGGGCACATCTGAAAACTACATGTTATGCCCCCTAGAGGCCAGGCTGTGCAGTGCTTTCTCTCTCTCTTCTCTCTCTTTCTCTCTCTCTCTCTCTCTCTCTCCCTCCCTCCCTCTTTCTTAATTAGATATTTTCTTTATTTACATTTCAAATTTTATTCCCTTTCCACATTTCCCCTCCAAAAACCTCCCACCACATCCCCCCTCCTCCTGCTCACTAACCCACCCATTCCTGCTTCCCTGTCCTGGCATTCCCTTACACTGGGGCATCAAGCCTTCACAAGGCTAAGGGCCCCTCCTCTCATTGATTTCCCACAAGGCCATCCACTGCTACATATGCAGCTGAAGTCTTGAGTCCCTCCTTGTGTACTCTTTGGTTGGTGGTTTAGTCCTGGGAGCTCTGGGAGTACTGGCTAGTTCATATTGTTGTTCTTCCTATGTGGCTGCCCACCCCTTCAACTCCTTGTGGTCTTTCTCTAGCTCCTCCATTGGGGACCCTGTTGCCAGTCCAATGGATGGCTGTGAGCATCCACTTCTGTATTTGTCAGGCACTGGCAGACCTTGTAGGGTATAATATGGAGAGGAAATTATAGTTTTACATTTTGATTTCTCTTCTCCAAAATTTCTCTCATATGTATGTGTGTGTGTGTGTGTGTGTGTGTGTGTGTGTGAAAGAGAGAGAGAGAGAGAGAGAGAGAGAGAGAAATACATATGTATATATATATATACATATATCCACTCTTGCTAAACAAAAAGCTGTAGTACTCATGAAAAGTAGATCTCCTCCTGTGAGGTGATGAGTCTTCTGGATTAACACATCTCAGAAGGGTTCCAGAGACACTGAGCAAATCACATGAGAAATGGTTGAGAGAGGAATAACCAACAGAATAAAAGAAAAAATAATAAGAGAGTAAGTTCGTAGGAAAGAAAATAATTAGAAATGCTGAGTTCCCTATTTGGAACAGAACAATAGAGTCAAACAGTTCTGAAGTCAGCCATACTAGTAAGACAGCCCCACACAGTGTCTTTTCATTGATAAAGGCATGAAAATGTCTACATCTGGGCTGATTCCTTTAGTTATTCGTTCACTGGCTCAGTCAGTATTCCCTCATCAGTCTAACCAAATACTATTGCTAAATACCTACCACATGTCAAAATCAGTCTCTTGTAGATTTAAAGGGAAACAAGCCACTGTAGCTTATGTTTGTTTTTAAGGCAGAACATTCTTTTGCTATCCCAAGTTAACTGAGGCAGAATTAGGATTGCAGGGGCAGAAATACCTATCATGATGCCCAGCACATACAGAAGCTAGCTGAATAAACTCAAGTTTTCTTCAACATAGAAGTTCTGTATCAGTTTACCTTGCTGTAAGTCATTCTTTATAAAATGTACTTCTTGATTTATTTTCTGCTGGAAAGACTGCATTTCACTCTGCCTTGTATTTATCATTTTTATGAAACACAAAATGTAATAGATTTAATATTTCTAATTTTTTTTTTGAGACAGGATTTCTCTGTGTAGCTCTGGCTTCCCTGGAACTCACTCTGTAGACCTGGCTGGCCTCGAACCCAGAAATCTGCCTGCCTCTGCCTCCTAAGTGCTGGGATTAAAGGCATGCGCCACGACTGCCTGGCTTTAGATTTTTTTTTCTAAATTTTTATTATCTTTACTTTTTGTTTCCAGAGAGGTCTCATGTAGTCTGGGGCCTTCTTATATAGCTAAAGCAACCCTGTCTTCCAGCTCTTCTACTACTCTAAAATAATTGGAATTCATAACCAAGTATTCCTTTTTGCTGTTAATTATCATAACTTAATGATCTTGTTTTCTGCTTTGTCCCCAACCTGTCTTTTTTTTTAAGATTTATTTATTTTATGTATATAAGTATACTGCAGTTGTCTTCAGACACACCAGAAGAGGTGTGTCAGATGCATCAGATCACACTGCAGATGGTTGTGAGCCACTATGTGGTTGCTGGGAATTGAACTCAGGACTTTTGAAAGAGCAGTCAGTGCTCTTAACCACTGAGCCATCTCTCCATCCCATTCCCCAACCTGTCTTGATCAGTTTGATGTGACACTCTGGAACTACATTTCTTCATGGAATCATAAGCTAAGATCACACCCCTTCCCCCATCCCCTGTCTTCATTACCTTGGGCCAATGGTGTTTTGTAAGTTAATTTTTATAATTTGGTCAGATGCTATGATGGGAAAGTAGAGAAAAAGCCTGGCTCAACTTCTCTAATTCACTGTGATATTAAAAACTATCACTTAAGAGTAACCTTTAAAAGTCTTTAAAGTACTTTTGCTATTCCTCTATGGAATATAGCAAATATATATATTTAAAAACTCATCATGCTTAAAATATACATGTAGATGACTCTATAGTGATCCATCAATAAATGTACCTATTACAAAATATAATGCTTCTTACTATCATATCATGGCCATAAAAATTAACAATATTCATAGTCTTTATACTGATACTTAGATTTAAATGATACACCACTTTTAACTAAAAGTTTGTAATTTTTAAAAGAAGCATTCATTTGTATATCATTAACAAACATTAATAACTGCAATTAAAAAGCTCATAGACTACTAGCTTTAGGCAAGTTATTGCCAGCTACATAAATGCCTCTTCAAGATCTTCAAGATCTCCTGGAGTTATCTCCTTATAGGGCACACCCATCTGTGCAAATAGCAGTGAATTAAAATCAAATAACAAGTTAAGCAACATAATATAGCACAAAACAAATATTTCGTTTTGAGTCCTCATAAACAAGAGGATCATTGATCCAAAAGCCCTTTAAAATTCTCATACCACAAGGAAAACAAAAGAGGAGAGTAAACCCACTGTGTGGGGGCCATCAGAATCAGACCTCAGGCATTCCTCCAATCATAGTACACAGGCTTTCCTCATGTTTCTTGTGAAGCTGCATTAGCTCACCAAAGTTGTTACATGGGACTCCTCTGGTGCTATCTTCACCAAACATCAGCCTCAGACTACATTTCATAGGTCAACTCACAGGACTGAAAACTCTACTCTCTAGTCTCAGTGGCCATGCCAATTAGCACATGGCTAAACATCACAGGGAGCAGTTTGTTCAATGTTTCTGACCCTGTCTCTGTCTCTGTCTGTCTGTCTGTCTGTCTGTCTGTCTGTCTGTCTGTCTCTATGACCCTCTACTACAATCTTTTACCTTTTTTTTTTTTGAGACAGGAACTCACTATGGAGACCCAAATAAGCTTAATCACAATGCTCCTACAGCTGCTTCCTCAATGGAGGGATTATCCACATGTGCTGCCATATGTGGCTTCAAATGCATCACTTGTAAGAGTTACAATCGGAGAAAGAGTAGGAATGCAAAAGCTGAAGAAGAAATGGTTTCCTTTGCTACCAGACCAATGTCAAAAGCAAATGGAACTCAGCAAGTGAACCCTGGGCTGCACTTCTCAGTAGTTTTTACACTCAGTTTTCTAATCCCTTAGATCTCTCAACCTCCGGAGTTTCCAAGTTTCTACTCTCTGGAAAATTTAGGAAAGATTTGAGACTTATCAGTTTGGGCATTAAAATAAGTATCTTTATATTGTCCCCTCCACAGATGCTTAATGAGGACCTTATTCAAACAGTGCTTTGGTCGTAGCTCCCGGGACAATGTGCTGTGTGAGAAAGAGGGTCTGTTAACCCAGCTGCTGGAGGAAGGATTTATTTCCCAGGGGAGAGGCAAGCACATCTGGGGCAGTGCAGTCTTCACTCTCAGTTTTGGACTCTCTTCCTAGTGACAGACATCTGCTCTCTGGCATGGGTGAGAAGAATATTCTGTGGTTAATGTCTTGTGGAGAAAAAAAAAAAACATTGGCAGGCTGAAACAGAAACCAGGCCTTGCTTTGCCTTGATATTTCATTATTTCATACACATAAAGTTTTATGTAAATTAAGTTTGGACATAGAACAGATCCTGGGGGGGAAATGTCAAAGTATCCCTCTGGGTGATTTTATATGGAGTAATAATCATTTAAGATGTTGAACATTTTAAGATTCACAACTCGTAAACATTTTCCGTCTTGCTCACTTTTACCATCATGAAAACTTCCCAATGTAAGTCTTCCTGAGGACAAAATTAATGTTGAGAATGAGTCACAAATAGGGCCTGGAAATTATTTTGAGATTCATTTGTGGTATGTGTGTGTGTGTGTGTGTGTGTGTGTTGGTGTGCGTATAATATATATATAGGTGCTTTTACCTATACATGTAAGTATGGAAGCCAGGGCAGGGACTTGTTTGTCTTTCTCTCTTATGGGTTGTCTGTCCCTCCAAGGTGGGAGTCTCTCCTTAAGCCCTGGGTTTGCATTGTCTCAATTTTGCAGGAAACCATAAACCTTTAGTGCTGGGATCAGAGGCATGTCTAGGATGTGCAGCTTGTTGCATGCATGCTGGGATCTAAACAATGGTCCTCATGATTGTAAAGCAAGCACTCTTGACTGCTAAGCCATCTCTCTAGGCATGTACTTAGAAATCCTGTATAGGTGATATGTGAATAGAGGAATGCGTGCTACTGAGGCATAGGTAGCATGAAGGTGCAGTTGGTAATGGACTTTATCAGCTTTGTTCAGCCCTTTGACCTGCCTGGGAAGCTTGACTGTCTTCCCTCCAATTACATTACCATGGTGGATCTTTTCCATCTAAATATTCTCCGGAATACTTGTGCATTAGCCAAGAACCTCTAATGAAGGTATTGAAAGCAACGGAGAGCAGAAAACCAACAACAGCCAAAGTATGTTGCAACCTCTCGGAGGATTAGAGAGGTAGCCAAGCTCTGCATCATCACAATTCAAGAACGGAATCCTGGTTCCCACCTCCACAGTCCTGCACACGTAATTGTCTTCCATTTTCAGGGAACACTTGGTTGATTGATAAGTCATATCAGTTAATATATTAGATGCCATTCGCCCAGATATAAAAGCTGATTTTGGGGGGCTAATTTCAGCCAAAGGGTATGACTTCTGGATATACAGAAGATTAAAAGACAAAGGAGACAGTTGGGGTAAGTCTGCATATTTTACTCATTTACTTCCCTATTCACATATGAAATTGGATGCTCTGAACTAACAATATAGAATACTGGACAAGGTACCAGAGAAGAGGCCAGCATGAAGGGAACCAAAGCTTTGGTCCTTGATAGTTTGAGGGAAAACACATCAAACATCTCACTCTGGCCAGTTCCACTCTGTACATAAAGGGCTAACAAGAAACAACCAACCTTTCAGGCTCCCTTCAGCTCCATACACCCAAGCTTCACCACAGCACAAAACATCACAGCTGAAGGAAGAAATTATCAATTTACATGAACAACAACAAAGTAGATTTTTGTAAGGAAATACAATAATTTCTATCTGATTATGTATGCATTATTGGGTTGTATGGCTTTTCTTAATATGGACTGTAAACTAGGAAGGCAAGACATTTTATTCCAATTTCCGTCACATCCTTGGACCCTTGTGAACAATATTTCTTTCAGTTCTTAGTGGCATATTTGAGAAGTAAGCAGCCGGTATAGATCCTATGATGTCAGAAATCCAGAGTCAGCAAACATTCTGGAAAAATCTGATTTCTAATATTAAGAAGTTGAGTTAGAAAAGACATATAAGGGCTGGGTTGATGGCTCAATGGACAAAGTGCTTACCACCCTTACCGCCACTAACCTGAATCCTGCCTTTAGAACTCACATTTAATACTAATAATTTTTTTTTAAGTGGGCATGGTAGCACCTCTTGTAATCCCAGTATTAGATAGTGCCTTGGAGACAGATGAATCCTTGGAGACCACTGGACATCCAGCTAGGACTACATGGAAATTTTCAGGGCAATAGCAGATCTTTTATCTTCAATGAATAAATAAGTATAGATAAATAAGTAAACAAATAAATGAACATATAAACAAACAAATAAATAAATGACTAATGGTACCAGAGGAACAATACCCGAGGTCTACCTATGACCCCTACACATGTACATATATCTGCAAAACACACGCACATGCATACACACACGCACACACATGCATGCACACACACACACATACACACACATACACACACATGCATGCACACACACACATGCATGCACACACACACACACACGAATGCACTCACATGCACACGGGCAAGCACACATGGGAATGTTCAAACAAGGCAAATTATATGGACAAAACCCGCAAGTGACAGTGAGACTTATTCTTGTCCGTGTCTGCTGGTATTTCCATCCACTAGAAGGAAAATCAGAAGCGCCTAACAGAGCTCCACTTCCTGACTTTGGCTATCTTTGAAAGACACTCAACTCTGTATCATACAAAAGACATAAGCACTAGGAAGGATTATTGGTTCAAAAACTGGGTTGATAGCACTTGCAAAAGCACTGAGAAGAGCATGAATGATTTTCCACAGGCCTCCTTAAGCACCATTCTGAACATTGGGAAGAAGATTCAGCAAACGTAAACATGAAAAGTTCAATGTAATTTTAAAAGAATCTAAAGAGTTTTTGTTAGTTAGGGCAAAGAGAGAAATTTCCAAAGATGAAAACTGGACTGTTTTATACAAGCAGGGGGAAGGGGTATAGGATAGGGGACTTGCGGAGGGAAAAACGAGAAAGGGGTAACATTCGAAATGTAAAAAAATAAACTATCCAATAAAAAATAAAAAGATGATTATAGTTTAATTAGACAAAAATGTATATAGCTTTATAGGAAATAGACTTACATGTATAATTGTATAACATTTGGACACTTTAAATCTGAAAGCTAAGACACAGAGTCTCCCTCATGCGTAGGGGAAGGAACTTGAAAGTTCAGGCTTGTATGTGTGTGTGTGTGTGTGTGTGTGTGTGTGTGTGTGGCTTAATGATTTATTTATTTTATTTATATGACTACACTGCAGTTGATTTTGGACACACCAGAAGAGGGCATCAAATCCCATTATAGATGTTTGTGAGCTAACATGTGGTTGCTGGGATTTGAACTCAGGATCTCTGGAAGAGCAGTCAATTCTCTTAACCTCTGGGCCATCATTCCAGCCCCTCCTTGTGCTTTTATAAATGGAGGGATGGGAAATAAGGAGGATTCAGAATTATGAAAGGAGTTAAGAGTTAATTTGTTCTTGCAATGAAATCATCAGTTACTAACTTTAATGTTGACACTGGACTATTTTCTCACGGGTAACTCTTCTCAGTGCCTTTCCTATGTTCTGGCCAGCTTGCCAGTTAAGGCAATGACTTTGGTACCCATTGGCCTGCTTTGAGATTGGAACACAAGTATAGGAGAATGCAACCTCCTTTGGTGGTTGACAACTAGAGTAGAGATTTTCTCACAGGTGAGGTGCAACTTTGATCTTTGAAGCACACACAACCAGAATACTATCATGTTCTCAAATTGTTTGAACAGCAATTCTAAGGGGATACATTTAAAAAATTAGAACCCTAGGCACTTATGTAAGTGACCAAAGGCTTTATTTTTCCATTTTGCATGCAAGATGGCAAACCAATTGTGGCTTTAGTGAACAACCTTAACTTCGATGATATTAGTTTGACTTTTTCTACACATTCATTTGGAGGATGGGATATGGCTGTGTTCTCAGAGTGAGCTTGGATTCACAATATTCTGACATCTGATTCCCAAGTAGCCTAGATCATAGACTTTTATCACAACATCCATCTAACGTGTATATATATATATATATATACACATATATACATACATATATATATACATATACACACACACACACATACACACACACACACACATACACACACACATATATTATTGTGCTGGGGACTGAGACCAGGGCATTGTACAATCTCACACCTTAAATGTTTCATGATTATCCTTCATTTATCAAATCAAACATAATATATGAGAATAAGCAGTGCTTGATGGTATTAAAATAATGAAGATTCATTTCAGCTCAATGTTTACCAACAACTAAATGGTTTTTCCTGTGTGCAGTTTCAGTTACCTACAGTAAACCACGATCTACAGCTATTAAGAGAACCCCAATGTTAACCATTTCAGAAGCTTTAAATAATTCTCATAATACTACATTTTTGTAGCCATCTTCATTATTGGTCATTAGTTCTCTGTTTATATACTACGCTTCATCACAGGTGTGCACCTATAGAAATAAATATCATGCATGTGTGTTTTGGTGATTCCCCTTCATTTCATCTTTCTACAGAGACTAGGAAGTGTCTATCCTACAAAACAGAGATTAAATATGAAATAATGAGTTTATGTAGAATAATGAAATGTGAAAGTTTTGTTGTTGTTTTGTTTTGCTTTTAGGAGCAATCTAATGATAACTCATTCTTTTGGGGATTTTCAAAAGCACTGATTAGCCTACTACTTAAAATTGCCACACTCACAGAACGTTAGCGCTATACAGGACTTCAGAGATTATGTTATTTAGATCTCACAGTTTGGGGGTGGATACACCTATGCCCCAGAAGGGCAAGTGGCTTGATGACTAGTGGAAAGAATATGGAGGGAGAATGACTTCAACCCCTTAGTACAGCTGATGAGTATAAGGGCTCATATGACAAGTCTCATCTGCTAGGAAACACATTAGATAAATATTAAGGTCAGCTTGAGATTTTTTTTTTTATATATGCACATTTCATAAGTAAGATGTTTGTATTTAACAGAGATTACATTTTTCTCTGCTCATAAACTTCATTATTTTTGGTCATGTATATGTATATTTAGATTTTATATGTGTATATTTATATTTATTATATATTTATACACATCTATGTATTTTAACTTATGATAATTATATAAAGGCACACTCTTAGAAAAAAAACTTCACTTACTAAATATTTGTGAGAAAGCTGAGTTAAATGAGTAACAACAGGTACTCAGAAGCGAAAATGTGCTGTGTAAAAGGATTTTCCCTTAGATAAAGTCCCACGCTAGACCCAGCCCTGCTGCCCTGCCTTCTACGCAGCAAGCATTCAGAATGCTCTGACAGTGTAGACAGTCCTATATTAGGCTTTGAACGCTGTAAAGGGAATCCATGTACAACAGCTCTTCATCCCTCCACTGACCGCACAGTGAGTACACATTCTACCAACGTGGGAGTATAGGGAGCTCAGGGATGGTGGGAGAAACAGTGGGACCCAGAGGAAGAGAAGCAGGAAATGCCAGAGGTAAATTCAAATAAGGCCAGACTGCCTATGCCCCTCTTAAACCGTTATAGAAAACCCTTTAATAAAATTACAGTAATATTCTCCCTTCTCCTTCAAAAAGCTGAATATTCATATCCTTAAGTCTATGCAAAATTTCTTAAATTGACTTTATTTCCCAATTATTTAACTTCTAACAGTAAAAATTCAAAGAAAATTGGTATGATTGGCTGATAAGAACCAGTTTCGGTTTTAGTAGCACCAAGAAGTGAAATAGAAACATGCCCTCTCCTTGAGCCAACAAATCCAAATCTTTGAAAATCTTATTGATATCTCTGCCTGCAAAATTTTTAACATTTGGCATTCCCGTTTAGCTCAAGGCTGTGTAAAAGTTTCTGTGACCACATAACTCTCTGGAGAGAATACACCTACACTGAATTATAGCTGCGGAAGTTCAGATGTAGGCAAGGAACAAAGCCTACTCTGGAAGGAGAAACTCAGCTGGGAATCGCAACATTTTCAAATAATTGTTCTATCTGTGGCAAAATATAAACACCAGAATGCACTCTTCCTTAGGAAATTAGTATGTTCCTCTTTCCCAAAGCTGACATTATGCAAGGAATTTACCTTGTAAAATGTGGGTTTGGAGGTCTAGACTGTGAAACAGTCAAAGGGGGTAAACTCAGTGGATGATGGAAGAGGGTTCCCACTTAGGACCAACTCAAGCCCTGGACTGATGCTCTTTTGGCATCCTTCACCATCTGCGTTCTTGTGGGGGGCTTTGCACGCATACCCATGTGACAGTAGGAGATCAATGACACCACTGTATTTTCAGACCCCCCATCTGTGTCTCACTGGAACTGGAGCTTACTAAACCCTTAGGTTGATGGGGGGTAGAATGCTCCAGGGATCTTCCCATCTCTGACTCTCCGATACTGGTTATTACAGAAACCTGCGACAGTGCCAGCTGTTTTATGTAGGTTCTGGGGTTCGCTCAGATACTCTTTGAGTGGCAAGGGAAAGTTTATGGACTCAGCCATCTCCACAGCACAGCCTTTTCTTTAAACATGCCACATCCCTGACACACTGTTAGATCCTCATATGACTCAGAAATAATGCTGTTTTCCCCTGACTTGATAGCACTAAATTGTGGATGAATTTACTAGCTTAATGGCCGTCTGGTAACCTGTTGTGAGAAGTGCCTGGGTCCACGTGAAAGATGCCCAGCCAGCCCCTCCCCTCCTGCTGTTCATAAGAATGATTTCTTCCTGAGTTGCAAATCCATTCCCAAGGCCTATTAAATATTTACAATGTACTTAAAGAACCCCTCTCTGCATTGGAACATGAAAATAGAAACTCTTGTTCATTTAAGCATGTGGAAACTTTCCTCTCTGCAAATAAAGGGCGCTGGGTTTAATTCATATCAATTCAATGACTTGAGACAAACAGGAGTTTGGGATAGTTGGTACCTCCTAAAAAAGAATCCCAAGTCACGGGTGGATACAGAAGTAAACTTTAAAGTTCTAGGAAATAGACAGTTCTAGGAAAATATCAAAGTTTTGTATTTAATTCACAATATTTCCTCTGGGCTTAAAGGCGAAATGAGATTCAAAACACTTACCTTTTAAGCATTAAGCTTTTTCATTTCCCCTTAACACACTACACTACATCATGTTCCATAAAGATGTCATATTTTCTATATATTAACATATTATTTTGCATTTATTCATTAGGATTCTTTTGAATTTGCTTTAACATAAAGCTTCCATTTATTGTATCCGTAAATAAAAATACCATCAAAGATTTTTTTTGCAACTCCCCAAATACAGTTAGGGAATAATGATTGTATGCTAAAAACTGTAAAACGCAATTTGTGCTGTGCCCCATTTACTACAAAATCACTACGAACAATGCATTGTGTACACTGTATTGCCCCAGGGAAACTAGATCGGCCTCAGAAATGAATAAAGAACATTGCCTTGGATATCAGCTAACTCCGCTTCAGTGCTTTTAAAAACGATTTGTTATGATATTCCTTCCTGTCAAGCACATAATATGATTTCCTCAATGAAACCCAACCGCTGCCGTAATTCCAGTTTCCCTCATTTTCCACTTTTTAAGCACTAAATATTTAAACACTGCAGACCTGCACGTCTCCAGCCAGTCATCAGATCCACATATCTCCTCGCCTAAGGTACAGCAAGAATCCATACAGGGGACCGTTATGCCGTACTGACAGACACGGCGGAGCAGCTGCTGGGGTGCTTACCTGCCCACACGCCAGGCCCATTCCTCTCTCCCCCATGCCGTGCGGACATGATAAATTTAACTCCAGGGCATCTGCTCCAGAAGCCTGTAAGGAAGGGAAATGAGAGAAAAAGCAGAACTTTATTCAGATATTGATGCTCTCTCCATCAAATACAAAGACCACACCTCTTAATTCTAAACACTCTGATTTCACCACAGCTTTCTCTTCAAGTCCACTCTATCTATTAGGGACCACACTTTATCTTTCTTACATAGTTTCTACTTCTGTAGAAACTACTCTTAACAAGTCTGGCCCTCAAGTGCAGATAACAACAGTAAAATGTTGAGTGAGAGCTTAAAAGTGACAACTTGTTGTCCGTGTGCATTATGTTTAATCTGTATGATTCACATGATCTTAATTTTTTAAAAAAAATTAATTTACACGCATGTGTGTGTACGTTTATTTGTATGGATGTGGGCAGTGTACACACTTTGAAGTCAGAGAACAGCATGCAGGAGTTCATTCTCTCCTTCCACTGTGTTGGTTCTGGAGATCAAATTCAGGTGGTAGGGCTGGTGACAAGTCCCTTGACCCCTGGCCCATCTCGTAGCTCCTGACTCTCAGAATGCTTGTGTTATCACAATTCCCATTCCAGAGACAAGAGATATGAAAAAACTGATGTTAGATGACAGGTCTGGCTGTTCAATGAGATAATAGACATTTGATCTCGATCTGTTAGGGACCACATTTTGTCTATCTTATGCAGCATCTACTTCTGTAGAAACAACTCATAATGACTCTGGATAATTGATGATGGAAAGAGGCATGCAAAGAAAAATGCATTCATGTTCTTAGAAAGAATGAGTAGAATGTAAAAATTTTAAAATAAAAGCCAATTTCATAATATTTTAAAACAGCTTAGTGTAAGAAACATAAACTATTGGTTATCTTATCAGACTTCAGTCAGTATGAATAATTATAATTTAAATCACTCATTCCCCCCTTAATACGTAAGTAGATGCTTTCAAAATGAAGAGAACAGCTCAGAATACTTGGGAAAATCTTCAAATTCTTGGAATGTCTATTTGGAAAAAAATCTTTAAACACTTTTTAGGGTCTGGGTAGATGGCTCAGTGAGTAAGAATATTGGCTGTATAAGCATGAGAATCTGAGTTACATTATATTCGGCACATAATGCAATATTATATTCAGCGTGTCTGGGAAGGCTTTGTGTGCCAGTCATGCTAATATTGGGAGAGGGGCAGGGAGGGGAGATTCTAGGAGGAACTTTCTAGCTAACTTCTCTTCTGCCCTCTACATACAAAACTAGCAAGGGTATCATTCACCTGCACAACACACACACACACACACACACATACATACACACACTGTCTTTTATATTTAATATAGTAACTCAAGAGATAGAAGACAAATACATCAAACTTGCCAAGTTTTATACTATGTTACCCACTCCTAGAATGTGACAATAATTTATAAATAGTTAGAGGAGAGAGTAGGTTTCAATAATAATATCACGTATGTATTACCTCATAGGAAAGCTTTTATTTTCAAAAGAAATCTACTATTTACTAAGTATACCAGACTGTTCTTTAAGCCAAAAGCTGTTTCCCCAATGTTTCTCTATTCTTCCTAACTGTTTTCCTCTATTTCACAAATTTTAAGAATAATCTTAACAAACTCAACTCTAGTTATTCCTCATTTGATTTTTTTGCCCACCTTCCTTCATTAGTGCACCTGCTTTTTCCTCTGTACATCTGTGAAGGTCTATTCAATCGTTTCCCATGTTTCCAAACATGGACACATTATGCTGTTCTGCTTCCATCATCCAGCTTGGAAATGCTTCATGTTACTTAACAATGACTAAGAATCATGCTGTTCCCTTTCTGCAGGCTTTGCTGTGAGTATAGACAACACCCAGCCTACTGGCTGCTAAAGACCCAGAGAGGCTTTGGATGAGTCAGTCATTATTCCTCATCTGCAGCTGGGTAGACATAAACTGCAAGTAATGGGACCGATGGCAGATTTATGCCATATGAGAACCATGCACTTCGTGTAGATTCTGCATTGCAATTATATCTGACAGTGGGCTTGTGCTTCTTCCTAGTTACTTAAGGTGTTTTTTTAGACTTAATTATTTAGAAATTGATAGAAATTTGGTGTCACTTTAGATTAGCAGATCTTTGGGAAACACTTATACACCTATTTATATTATGCATATGTCATTGAAAACTACAATTAACTAGCATAGTAAATAATGATAGCTAAAGCTAATTGGGCATATTCCATATGCAAAGATATTTCACTAAGTCTTTTGTTTTATCTTCAGCTTTAAGGCAACTCCCTTATCAAATTACTACTATTGAAGTTGAATATGCATCAATCAAAAGCCATTTAGAGCACCCCCTGGTGATAGTGAGTGTCACCAACAAGGAAGTCATCGAGAGCATTACTTGTGCACCAAAGAGTTTATAGTGACAGAGTCGGAGCTTGAACTTCTCTCCATAGTCTGGTATTTTCCCATCCATTGATTCCGTTTCCATTCATATCTCGGTGTGTACAAACACACCTTGCCAGTCACGGATGTGAGGTTATCTGGCAGACACACTTGGCGACACAAAAGAAAGAAGACACTTACTCCCCATCTGGGGCTGCCACACTGGATTAAGAAAACCTAACCTTTCAGCATCCTTGTGGCTTTTAAGCTTCTGTCCAAAACAAAATTCTTCAACACCTATGGAATAGACTCTTATCTAGGGATGGTTATTTAAATTTCTCAAATAGTACACACCTGCATGTACCAAACACCAAAATGACCTGAAAAGGGTCTTGAAATGAGTATCTAGCCCTTAAACATTGGGACAAGGTGTCTGGATGACACCTAGTGCCTGGGAGACATTTATTTTGCCTCTGAATATTCCTGTCACAGGGCTCACAGGAACTTCAGGGGTGGCTAACTTCTAGCTTCAAGTAGCCACAACCACTCAAACAATCCTTAGTTGCTGAATTAGCATGAAATGTTAAATAAATTATACTGAACTAGCATTCTGGCTCTTATTAGCCACAAGGATTTTAGTTGCTTAGTCAAGAATGCATCTACCTCACCCAATAATAAGGAAAAGGAAAGGTGGAAGCAGGCCGGGGGATGCTCATTGCCCAAGGCTAAACTCCAGAGTAGAAATGTGTTGGAACTGCTTTCCCTTAAGATTTAAGGCATGTTGCACAGAAGGAAATGCATGCCTAGTGTTATAAACCTAGCCCTAAACCCCATGGTTCAAGAAGTCACAAGCTTCAGCAATGAACGGACTAGAATTACTCAGCTAAATAGATGTAATAAAAAAAACTGCCCCCATAAATCTGGATATCTCTACCCATAGATTAATGTAGCTCTCAGATCTTATCAGGGTAGTGTGTGAGTGTGTGTGTGTGTGTTTGTGCATGCCTGTGCAAGCACAATGGACACTGGCTAACTCAGAAACTTGTCATGGTGGAGAGGATATGTGTCAGTGGTGTGCTCAGTCACAAATGGGATGTCTGTAGCACAGACTAGTGAGTTTCAGGTTCAGTGAGAGACCTTGTCTCAAAAGATAAAGAACAACTGAGAAGGACTCTCTGTGTCCATCTATAGCCTTCACATGCGCATACATACACATGTACAAAACCACTTAAATAAGTGCACACACACATACACACAGCACTTAGAACTTTAAAAAGCTATTGAAATTCTGGGTCAATTTAGTTATTGTAGATTTTGAGAGAATACGGATACATTATCCACATCTAGCCTGTATACTTTCTCACATTTGATAGCTTTACTTGCCTTCCAGATTACACACTCTCTGAGCCCCAGTGTATATTGCTGTCAGGATATTTATTATGTTAGCTCTCACAGTCTTCCTCTATATGAGACCTAGGTCTAGCCACTACTTATACAGCTTACACAAGCAAGAACTCCAAGGGATTACATTCCATGTCTTATCAAGGAACTCTGGACTTCCATACCAGTTCTGGGTTTGGATGAAGAATCGCACTGTGGGCCATAGGGTATATGATTGCCCAGAGGGGTAGAGCACATAGACAATAGTGTTGGAAGATTCTACCAAGAGAGACTAGGGGCAAGAAGGATCAGCCCATTCATTACTCTTCTAATGTTTCTGTGTTAAGATGATCTTGTGACATTCTCCCTGCTCCCTATACCTGAGGAGTCTGTTCTGTTTCCCCAGGAAGCCTACACAGGCTCTCTAGTGCACCATCCTAAGTCCCTTTTTCTTCCTACCCTGGTTCATCTTTTTCACACTTTTCCTGCTTGGGGATTTTGTCCTTCAATAAGGCCTTTTCTCATTAAATATGACTTAATCTCTATTTTCTGGGCTAATAGACATTAAGAAAGAAATGGATTCTAGTTCTGTTAAAATGAATTCAAGATCTTATTAAGATCTAGTACTGGCAGCCTGCAGTAATGGCTCCATTTGCCAAGTATCTGATTATATACTTCAGTTGTGAGCACATCTGTGGGGCTGAGATGATTGCTGCGCACCTCTGTTTGACTGCCCAGGTAATTTACACATAGTTCAAGCTTGTAATTTATAAATAAACACCCTTTTGCACTAAATGATGATAACAAACCAATGTCTCAGAAAAGTAAGAAGCTCTAGGAGCTAAGATAAATGAACACATAGTACCAAGTCTACCAAAAATTTCAGCATGCTATAAAAAACCTCATAGATCTTGTCAATCTAATAAAGATTGACAAGGATAAGATATTGGAAGGCATTTCAAGTGTAAATTCACTAAGGTTAGAATTTAAAAGGGTCGGTTTAGGTTTTGTTTTATTTACAAGTGAAAACAAATCATATAGTAAATGAGAATGATAAATTAAGCAGACTGGACACACAATGTCCTTGAGATGGTTGCATTTAGTTCAACTTAATATATTATTTAAATATACCTAATGTTGTGACCCAACTTTACTGGGAGCATGGAGAAATATATCTGTGTCTAGGCTCATTTTTAAAGCTATTCATGTGCTCTGTAAATAGTAACATAGTATATTAGGATCCCTTGAAGCAAGGAGAAGCGATGCCATCTTTATATTGGTTATTGTTTTCCAAATGCTGTGACCAAATACCTGAAAAGAAGTAGCTTAAGAAAACCAATGATTGCAAAATCGATCATCAATAGGAGGAGAGGACCTCGGCCCTGTGAAGGTTCTATGCCCCAGTGTAGGGGAATGCCAGGGCCAGAAAGTGGGAGAGGGCGGGGTGGCAGGCATGGGGAGGGGGGAGGCAACAGGGATTTGTTTTTGTTTGTTTTTTTGTTTTTTGGAGGGGAAACTGGGAAAGGAGAAATTCGCATGTAAATAAAGAAAATATCTAAAATAAAAAAAAAATGAAAAAAAAAAAAAGAAAACCAATGTTCCTTAAGGCTTGTGGGGTAGGTGATGAAGTCAACTTGGTGTAGAATGCGTTGGGGCTAGTGGATTTGGTTACCCCTTCACTTTATACAAAGTTAATCCCAGAGCCTCCCTTTCTTTACTACTGATCTTCTACATTTGCAGCTCTTTTGACGTGGTATATATGTCTTTTGTGTTAGCAGAGGTGGTGAGTAGAAGACTGATGATAAATTTCCTCAATTCCAATGAAAAAATCTAGCCCACTGAAAGGAGGAACTACAGGAACCTGATATATCTGTCTCTTGAGAGGCTCTGACAGTACCTGACTAATACAGAAGTAGAGGCTCACAGCCATCCATTGGACTGGGCACAGGGTCCTCAATGAAGGAGCTAGAGAAAGGACCCAAGGAGCTAAAGGGGTTTACAGCCCCTTAGGAGGAACAAAAATATGAACAAACCAGTACCCTTGGAGTTTTCAGGGACTAAACCATCAACCAAAGAGTACACATGGTGGGAATCATGGCTCCAGCAGCATATGGATCAGAGGATGGCCTATTGATCTCCATCAGTGGGAGGAGAGGCCCTTGGTCCTGTGAAGGTTCTATGTCCCAGTGTAGGGGAATGCCAGGGCCAGGAAGCAGGAGAGGGTAGGTTGGTGAGCAGGGGGAGAGGAGAAGGTTATTTTTGGAGGGGAAACTGGGAAAGGGCATATCATTTGAAATGTCAATAAAATACCTAATAAAAAAACTTATTGATAAAAAAAAGAAAATGTACACATGCAACATCTCACTGCTTGCTAGCCTCAAAAGTGTCAGCACAGTGGTGTGGTGTGTGATTCCTGGTACAACTCACAAGGAATTGTCCAGGTTAGACAATATACTAACTTTTTTTTTTTAAAAGATTTATTTATTTATTATATGTAAGTACACTGTAGCTGCCTTTCAGACGCACCAGAAGAGGGCATCAGATCTCATTATGGGTGGTTGTGAGCCACCATGTGGTTGCTGGGATTTGAACTCATGACCTTCTGAAGAGCAGTCGGTGCTCTTCCCTGCTGAGCCATCTCACCAGCCCAATATACTAACTTTTGATGGAAAACATTTTTAGTTTACCTTAATGTGATTTTTCCAGTGATTATACATATATGTATACACATGCACATATACATACAAATAATATAATATAATATAATATAATATAATATAATATGCATATACACATACTTATAATGGGTGTTTATGTATGTATGTTTTAAACAGTGGATCCATAAAAACAAAAGCAGTGAGTGAGTAGTTCTTTTTTCTTTTAATAGAGTTATTTTGTATGTGGATATGAGCATGCATAAATATATATTTTATATGTGGGTATGAGCATGCATGAATATACTATAGTGTGTTTAGAGGTCAAATGTTAAATTAAGAGAAAGTCAGTTCTCTCCTTTTACTTTGTGGGTCACTGGGGATAAACTCAGGTCATTAGGATTGGTGGCAATCACCTTTATTTGTGGAACTATCTCACAGACCCAAAATTACAAAAGAAAGAAAGAAAGAAAGAAAGAAAGGAAGAAAGAAAGAAAGAAAGAAAGAAAGGAAGGAAGGAAGGAAGGAAGGAAGGAAGAGAAAAGAAAAGAAAAAGATGAAAAGGAAGAAGAGGATATGATGTTGGGAGGGTAACCTAAGAGGAGGGTGACCTAAGAGGAGGGTGACCTCAGAGGAGGGTGACCTCTGAGGAGGGTGACCTAAGAGGAGGGTGACCTCAGAGGAGGGTGAATCAGGTAGGATTCTGAGTTGGGTTGGGAATGGCGGATATGGTCCAAATACAGTTCATGCATGTGTAAAACTATCAAAGAATAAGTCAAATATTGTATTCGAAATGTTATTGGGTGTGTATAATGTAAGGTGTGATGAAATCCCTTTGGCAGCTGCTGCTCTACCTCACAGGGCTGCAAAGGCCTAGGAGCCTTCTCCTAATGCCCTATGTTAGCCTAGGCCTAACTTTACAAGAAGCATGCTCACAGGGCTGCAAAGGCCTAGGAGCCTTCTCCTAATGCCCTATGTTAGCCTAGGCCTAACTTTACAAGAAGCCTGTTGCTTGCATTGACAGTGTGTCTGGCTTCTTTTTGATATGTATATCACTCTTCCATGGAGGATTGTTTTGACTTAGTAGAAAACAAACTCTTTTCTTGTGTCTTTGTTATATAGAATTTAGGGAACCATAATAAACAAGAGTGACATTAACAAATAATACAAATTGCAAAAACATCTACAATTGCTAGTATACTTATAATTATAGCCCTTTGACATTTGTAAGTAAACTCTCCCACTTAAAAGTTAATGTCCATTACTGAAGGAAATGTTTTTTTTTTAAGTATTTTATTCTCACAGAAAAGCAGAGAAGCACACAGCATGATAAAGCCATTTATCATAGTCAGCTTAAAATTGGCAAAGCTCATGCCAAGCACAGACTCTGTGGAAGATTTCATGGTCAATTAGGTAAATACATGTATAAAGCAGACCCAGCACAGAAGATCACGAAGCCAATTACAGATCATGTTTAATTTCCCCACCCCAAGTCCCAGAAGTAATTTTTCCTTTCACGTTTTAAAAGTATCCAAGTAAAACGTACCATCAGCCATCTTTGCAAACCATAGAGAACATCACGGTATTTTGCAATGTCAGGTCAAGTCAAAAGCCTTACTAGGTTCAGTCTTCAGCATGGTTGAGAGCTCTTCAAGACCCCTAGTCAGGGCTGTCTCACCTAAGTTGCCTGACTGAATGATTGACATAAGTGTATTTTTTAAGCATGTGTTTTTATGTTTGAAATACAAATCTGAGGCTTGTGGTTCATTGCTTGCATTTGTGCAAATTGTAGTTTATATTGTGGCATACCCACTGATGGATGTGGCATGCCTACTGACTAGTGTGGTATGCCCGCTGACGAGTGTGGTATGCCCGCTGACGAGTGTGGTATGCCTACTGACTAGTGTGGTATGCCCGCTGACTAGTGTGGCATGCCTAGTGACTAGTGTGGTATGCCCGCTGACGAGTGTGGTATGCCCGCTGATGAGTGTGGTATGCCCGCTGACT
>NW_022196898.1:66813766-66819523 GCF_008632895.1 Mastomys coucha | reverse complement strand
GCTGACGAGTGTGGTATGCCCGCTGATGAGTGTGGTATGCCCGCTGACTAGTGTGGTATGCCCGCTGACGAGTGTGGTATGCCCGCTGACAAGTGTGACATGCCTGCTGACGAGTGTGCCATTCAGCCACAGCCCGTCATCACACTTTATACATGTTGGTATTCAAACTAGAACAGTATTAAATGAACCTTTTATATTTTAAATATTCAAGACTTTTATATTCAGAATCCCTTCTCTTACTGTCAAACTAGTTTGCCTAAAGGCAAGGCAAGATCAAGTTAGACTCTCAAAGGTAGAATTAAATTTTATCATGGCATCCATCATATATACAGTTTGCTTAATATGCAAATGTAGAGTCTATGGATTTGGAGAATAAAGGGATTTTAGGTACCGTGTGAAATCCAGGGGACTGCTTTTATAGAATGTATTCCTTTTAAATTTACATTTCCATCATTTAAATGAAAACACACGATAAACAAATTACAATAGAAATGCTTTAACTTACATTTTCAATTCAATTTTACTTCTCTTGTATTATTTTTTGTGGCAGCTCTTTACTTAAAACTAATAAAAATGAGAGAGGTAAAATAAAATAAATACCAACTAAAGAAGTTTTTACCTCAGCCATTTTGGAGAGTTCCATCCAGTCACTCTTGTTGTAACTGCACATGATGCTGGCAATCAGGATCTTTACAGAGAAAAAGAGAACATGGGTTCAGGTGGCCTCACTACTTTGTGCACATATTAATAACCATAAACATACATTTATCATGACAAGCTACATTATAAAAATTAGTTTTTCCAACCTGCCTAAAAAGAAATAAACCAGAAAAGGCAGCATATGACAGTGAAGCACCAGAGAACAATTAGGGCTTTAGACGTGTGTGACAACATTCTTAATTACTGTCATTGGACATTTGAACACTTATCTGAACATGTATGTGTCTGTGCATGTGTGGGAGTTCACACTGTGCTATTGCATGTGTATATAGACATACATGCAGTGTGTCTGTAGGTGCTTGATTATGGGGGAACTCATAGAGGCCAGATAACCTTGTATGGGTTTTTTAGTGGCCACTCCCCCATTTTGACCTTTCCTTTTTGACATAACATCTTCTACTAGGATCTGGGGTTTATCAGTTTACTAGATTAGCTCAGTGGTGAGCACTTGGATTCTTTTATCTCCACATCCTGAATGCTGAGATTAGAAGCATAAGCAACCACTCCTAGGACTTTGTGTGAATTCTGGGGATGGAACTCCAGTCCCCATCCTTGTGTGGGAAGCACTTCACTAACCGAACAATTTCCCCAGGCCCAGTTTTCTTAACTTTTTTGAGTCTCAACTTTCCCACTTCTCAAATGTAGGTTATAATATGAACCTTGTCATCTCAGAAAGTGGCAGTGGGAATTACACAAATTTGTGTGTAAATGTGGGCTACTGAAAGAGACATCTAATTTCTATAATGCGTTAAAGCGCATATTACTATAATTATTAGCACAGCATAAAGATTTCTTTCATGTGAAAAGAAAATATAATGTTCCCTTCAATAATAACATATTACAATATGGTTAATACAATTTCATATATTTCTTGCGAACTGTAGTTTTAAATTATATTAAATAACTTTACATTGTTTTGGATTTTGGAAGGCTGATGATTTATGTACAGCCTTACACTAATCCATCAATGGAGTATATATGGCAGTAGTTACTAGTATCTGCTCCAAAGCCAGAATGTCTGTGTTGAAATCCTATTCTATCATCTCTAGGTCCTGTGTTGAGCAAGGGTGTAGGCTTTCTAATTAGTAAAATATGGGTAACATTACAGAGACAAGCAAGAACGGCAGTGGCTAAGACATATTTAACTTTAATGACACAGTGGACATTTTACAAGATTTTGATTTATAAACTTATTTAATAATTTCAATCTTGTTTTGCTCATGTTTCGCCCAATAAAGACCCAAGGACACTGAGTTGTATAGACCACATCACTTCTGAAGGGAAGACCAGGGTTCAGGGCCAGATGATGCCACTAACAGTCTATGATTTTAGTTATTAGCTTTTGATGGTCTCATCTGTGTACTCAAGTAGTGCTAGTAATTGCTTTTTTCATTGTTATATCCTTCAGTGACTATAAGACTGGGGCACCAGGAATTTATGCTGTGGATGAAGTCATGGAGTCCAGCAACAGAACCTGTTAGAATCCATTGGGCTTCCATCACACACTTCTTATTTACGTATGTTTCTAACATCACAAGGACATACTGCAAAAGCTAAAAGAACGTTTTCATCGCGAATAGAAATATGTAAAGGTGAGACCACATTGGTGGGAATTCTTAACACCAGAGAGAAGCTGTCCTTAATACTGGGTTAACTTGAGTTCCTTTGTAGACTCTAAACACCATGAGAACTGGGTTTTGGGGAAGCATAGAAATCATTCAGTTCCCTGGTTGGCATTCAATCAGGAACAGAAACACCAAATAGATAAATGCTTTCTCACTTCAATATTTAAAATGGTGAACTTCCAGATTCCTTATCCCATCCAATTAAAAAATAAAATATCTAAGGAATTGTTTAGAACAGTGTTTCTCAAACTGGATTGTAACCTCTTTTGTGACAGTAGTAAAAACAGAGTTATGGAGAAGCAACAAAATAATTTTATGGTTTGGGGGGTCACTAAAATACAAGGAACTGTACTAAAGGTTTGCATCAGTAAGAAAGCTGAAAACCACTGGTTTAGAAGGACTGTCATGCCTCTTGCCTGAGGGTTTCTTTAGCAGGAACAAGTCAGTTTTCTTCTTTTATTTCAAATAGTTTAATTCCCCAGGGTAGCTCCAACCAGGCAATTTGGAGGAATAAAGGGGTTTATTCTATTTCCCACACCTATAAAAACCCAGATCCTCCATTTGGATGTAGATGCTGGCTCCAGATGTCCTGCCAAAAGGAGAGTTTCTTTATGTGCTATACTGTTTGGTGTGTGCTTTTGAGGTATCAGGGCAAGTTGGTACCCATTGGGACCCTCCTTTTCTGAAGAGAAGGTGAGGGGGAATTGGTTAAGAGGTATGAGGGTGGGACTTGGAGGAGAAGAGGGGGGCTGCAATCAGGATGTAAAAATGAATAAAATAATTAATTAATAAAATAGAAGTAAAGGCAGATAATGAATGGAGGGGGGACATCCAGCATGCCTTTTCTGCATTGTGCAGGTTCACCTTCTCTTTGATGAAACAGGGCTTCCATGAGAACATCTGTCCCATGATCTTTTCTGTAAGGACCCAAAGTCCCTTTTCTAATGTCTTTAGCAGCAAATGGTCTCGATCCAGATTGAGTCTCCTTAATGACAAATGTACTTTCCACCTTTTCATGTAGTCTTGCTCAGAGATAACTGCTCACTCTCCAGCTAGATAAAGGACCCAGGAAGAATACCAAAGGGAACAAAAAAAAATCTTTTAGGGCTAGACCTAATATGTCCTGGCATGGCTCTCCATTGCTGAGAAGGACAAAGGAAGAAGAAAGGAAGAGGGAGAAAGGGAAGGTGAAGAGGGCCAACCAGGAGAGATAAAAGATGAAGAAGATGAAGGAGAAAGGAGTAAAAAGGAGGATAAAGGGGCTTCTAAGGGAACAGAGAAGGAAAGAGGAGAAGGGTGGGGAGGAGAGGATGGAGGAGGAAGAGTGTGAAGAGAGGGGAAAAGAAGAGGAACAGCCTTATTCTTCCATTCGGAGTCAGGTGACACTCCAATTTCTCTTCTTCATACCCAGAGCAGAAGTAAAATAAATCACAAAGGAAAAGCCTGTTATTTAGGGAGTCAAGGGACAGACAAAACCCTAGGCCATGTTGCTAGAAGACAAGACTAGAGTCCATAAGATACAGTATCTGAGAGCCAAAAAGAGATTTTCATCACTAAGATATCTCTGCTGTAAGAAAATTGACAGGCAATTGGCTTGGGTTTCTTGAAATTTTATATTTTTTAAAACAGAGTAATATTTCCACATATGTGCAAAGTTGCTCCTTCATCACAGCAGTCTCAGCAAGGCACACATCATCGTCTCCCATTTCCTCTCAGGGTAGTGGATGGCACATACAGCAAGGACAGTCCTGCTGACAGGAGACGCATGGGGGCTTCTGCCCGGAAGGAGGGCTGACTAGACAAACAAACACACTGCCCTATCACTGACAGCGTTCGATGATAGATGCTCTTAACTGGAAACTTGTGTGGCTTCTTTTCTCTAAATGCCATGTTAAATTTTGATAAAGTTATATTTTCTTGAAATGTGTATTGATTTTGTCAGGAACCCTCAAAGTCATCTAGTGCCCTACAGGTTCCTAGGGTCAACAGGGACAATAACTGGGTTGGAGGAAGACAAATAAATTCTAGAATTAATATGCTTTCTGAGTGAGAAATCACCCTGCTTACTTAGAGATTAATAAAGGAAAAATCTCTTGAATAGCATGAGTCTGGCTCTGGCCAATGTCCAAAGAGGAGCAGGCCACAAATAGCAATTTTACTAACTTATATACACCTTAGGTTTATGCATTTATCATAGGCTACAATTTTTAAGTGTATTGGAGGTCTGGACCCAAAGTTACGCTTTCAACAATTTCAACAGAGACAGGAGACTGGAATTCAGGCTACTTAGGCAGACAATTTACACAGCAAAGATATTGTCAGGTTTTTTTGTTTGTTTTGTGATTTATTTGTGTGTTTTTGTTTGTTTGGGGGCAGGGGTTAGTGTTTTTGAGGCAGGATTTATTCCTTTCTGTAGCCCTGGCTCTCTTGGAACTGACTCTGTAATAACTTATAAAGATGCACCTTCCTGTGCCTCCCAAGTGCTGAGATTAAAGGCATGTATACTGTGCCACCATTGCCTGGCCCAGAATTATTTAATTACACCTGTGTTGTTCTTTTCAAATAGTGGTCATCCAGTGTCATCTTGCCTACCTGCAGAATAATGTTTTCCCTGATAACAGTGTAAGTGATTTAATGACAGACCTGGATGGTGACACACACTGCCCCCCTTGATCTCCCTAGATGCCTGTCCTTTTATATGGAGATGAACCTACTGACTGGTTTAAGTGAGAGTTGTCCCTTTTGTTATGGAATAGAGCCTAATCAGAGGTCAGTCTTGGTGAACAGACACTAATAGAAACATTCTCAGCAACTGTGAACTTCAATTAGGGTACAGAGTTAATTACTCACAAGTGTGGTCAGTATACTGAAGGGACTCTGGCCAGCTTGATTGAGGTGAACATGGCTCTGGCAGCACATGCCCTTCTCTCTGATTCCCTCAGCCATGCTCAAACCCCTCAGATTACCAGTCCTAGAGCTAGCCATCAATGTTCATTCCCTTATTTGTCAATTCCTCTTTCTGAGACTGAGTACCACAAAGTCCAGCTTCAAAGTATCAAAGTCCAGCAATCAAACGCCCCCTTTGGCTCACCTAACTAACATGTCCAATTAAATTTAAACACCTCATCCTAACATGGGGTTTCCACTTTTACCATTATAAACCGCCATTTTCCTATGTGCTGTGTCTGGCTCCTCTCTATCCGGAGACAATCCTTTGTCCCACTTCAGTATACATACCACTCTTCCCTTTCCCTTACTACCTTTCCCTTTTCCCTCATTCTCCATCTATATTTTTCTTCTCTTGTTCCTTACCCTCTGTCCCTCAGGGGTAAAGAAATCTTCTCCATCTGTGTTAGTCAGGTGCTGTCAGAGCCTCTCAGGAGATAGTTATATTTAGGCTGGCTTGCCCTTC
>NW_022196898.1:66717926-66813315 GCF_008632895.1 Mastomys coucha | reverse complement strand
AATGGAGAAATTTACATGTAAATAAAAAAAAAAAAGAAAAGAAATCTTCTCCGTGCTGAGAAGTTAGTCTTCGGGGTCCTGGATCATTCTGATCCTTCCATACACTACTTATTTTCTAGACCTACTGGAAGCAGTCCTCTTTGAGCTAAATTCTACTTTGTATAACTTAATATTTCCTGAGAAAGTTTATTAGTAGATTCTTTTCAGTATCTTTTTTTTTTTTACTACTAGAAGTTTCTATGTATATCACCTAGAATATTGCCCTGGACACAGAGATCCACAGTGCTATTGATTCATAAGGATTCAGAAGTTGAATGGAGCCTATGTGAGCCTCTCACTGGGGCAAGAGTGGCAGACAATAGAAGAAGAATCCATACATTCTTCTTCTTGGGAAGGTTTTAATAGTTGTCTAGGCAGCTAAGCTGCACATTTTCCTAAATAATGCCTATCTTCTGTCTTTGTCCCCCAAAGATGAGGAAGAACCCCAGGCTGGGATAATCAATGATTGGTTAGTCACACTTGACATCAACATCCTACCATAAATGTCAAAAGTTATGGTTACTGGTTCCTAACCTAGACAGTACATGTATTGAGAGTCATTAGTGACCACTGACCTCTCATTTATCCACCTACCTCCTTGTTCTGCTTTCAGTGACTTCATCAGGGCTAGTAGAGTGGACAGAGGAAAATTGGAAAATGGAAGTAACCAAGAATGGAAGAGAGGCCCATGCTGTAGACCCTGCTAGACCAGGACCCATGACTATATCTGCATGGAAGCACTTAGAAATACTGCTTTTCTACTGAACTTCATCAATGATTTAAAAGCAGGATTATTAGGGCTGGACTATCTAGGTTAATAGACTGCTAACTTAGCATGGGTAAAGCCCTGGATTCAGATTCATAAAACACCATAATTACATTAAACATTCTAAATATCTGTATTTAAAACCAAAAGATAGCTTATAAAAATATAGCAGGGTGGTAGTTTACACATATTACAGTGGTTGCAAAATTATCTTAACTTTCATTAAAACAGACCTGAGGTTTTCCAGAATCAAGCTAAAAGGTATTCACTCTAAAAGGAGATGAAACATAATTAAATCTTTCTGTGATGATTAAAAAGTCCTTTAGTGTTTTGCTTGACTCAGTTTTTAATCAAGTAAAAGAGGACAGGCTATTTTGCTTCCTATGAGAAAAGTGAACTGATGGGTTTTGCTTGTGATGAAGTATCATGCCACCCTACCAGAATTGAATACTCACTGAGACATATTTCTAATCAAAGTTTCACTTAATTTAAGCCATTCCCAGGCTTGTCTTTTAATAGTTCATATTTTAAAACATTATTGAATAAGGTGATACATAACAGCCAACCACTGTACAATATTTGCACTTTGGCTCTGCCCTGTATTTTACGACAAACACTCTGGTAGGAAGCTCTCACAACAGGAAACAAGCTCCTAACACACATTCACCTCCCACGGTGGCAGCTGCTAACTGAAACACAGAAGTCCAGAGAGTAAGACATTGACCTAAAGTCTTTTTTTTCCCTCAATGTTCAACCAATATCTCTCAATCACATACTGTGTGCAACTAACTGTTCTAACTTGGAAGCGACATATGTAAAAAGGAAAAAAGTCTTTATCACCCTAAGTAAGGAATGAATTTACCAGGCAACTGCCAGTTCTGTATTACTGTGATGAACGAAATATAGAGGAAAATGTGGCAGAATCACTGGGAGTGAGGTGCATAGTCATAAGAGATGGGCAATTGAGAGATAAGCAGTTTCCTTACTCTGAAGAATGGAATGGGGAGGAAATTTGTCCTTCTGGGAAGAGAAAAGTGCATGCAAACACTAAGAGGATGAGCTTAGAATGTTCAAATGTCCAAAAGGTCCAAAAAGCTTCAAGACAGGACAAGAGTAGTATGATTAAAAATGAGAGAAACAGCCAATAGCTGTCACTCTAGATGTTCTGACCCCTGTGGGAGTTTGATGTTCCGGGGGAGGTCATAAAAATATTGCGAATGCTGATTAAATTGTCCAGCTTTCATCTTTCAAATATATTTTTCTGAAATCTTCATAAGGAAACAAATAAGGGCGATAGATGTGAAAATAGGAATTTCAGTTTGGGTAGGATCTTGTGGTAGCCACATAAATGCAGAGAAGCTAGATGTTAATTGGCTAGTGAGTATTTAGATTCAAGGTGACAAAGATAATATAATATTAAGGATGATTCCTAGACTACTAGCTTGAACTCTGAATTTGAGAATGTAAATTATGTATGAAGATGGAATAAAGCCAAGCAGGAGGATGAGTGGGAAAACTCAAAGTTCAGTTTTAATATGGTCCATGTGAGGTGTTTAGTAAGTATTTCAGTGGGGAAGTCACTGATGTGCCCTTGGTATATTTGCTGACAATCCACTAAAGGGGTTAAGGACAAAGTTGTAAAACAAGGAGACTGTAATATAAAATAGCATTTATAGTCAACTCGCAAGGTGATTGGAAGCTAAATAGAATAAAGCTGATAAATAATAAAGGGACAAGGCGCAACCTCAAACCCCAAGAGAATATGGCTTCATGCTGGAAGTTCTCCAAAATGTCAGGTGTGACCCAGTGTGGTAAATTCTGCTGAGATGTTGCAAAACAGGTTCCTGGAGATAGTAACATTCTATCCAGAAGGGTTGCTTCTTAAGTCAGAAAGTAAAAAAACTCAAATTAGGTTCAGGAAGTGCCTGAAACTGACCAGATTCTCTAGGTTCCTCCCTGCCAGAGTGCACAACAAAAGTTGAGATTCCATCTCAGAAATGTGAAGCGGGGCTACTAAGAAGACTCACAGACAAGCCACCCTACAAAGAAGACTGAGATGAGACCAGCTGCTCACAGACAAGCCACCCTACAAAGAAGACTGAGATGAGACCAGCTGCCTGGAAGAAGCTGAAACCAGCAGGGTTTCCTGCACGAAATTTAGGAACTGGGGAACTTGGAAAGGATACTCTCCAACCTGCTGAGCTAGTTGACTATAGGATGTAAAGAGTACTTCAGGAACCCAGCTTTTGTGAACTGGCATCCTGCTGTGATGGGGTCTGGTACTACACCTGCCATTGAGTCATTTCTGATCCTTTAAGTAGCTCCCAATAAAGCTTATGGGTTTACCAAGCTTATGGACTTATGGACTTAGGTGGTATCTGTACTTCCTATATGGGGTGAGTAGGTATTTTTTTTTCACAGTTTTCCCATGAAAAGTTTTGTCATACAACAAAAGAACAGACACGTATCTGATAACACAGAGATCTCTGATCACCTTTATAAAATGGTTTTCACTGAGGCAGCTAGAGTGTAACTCAGACGGTCATAGGTTGAATGAGTAGAATTAGAAGATGGAGGGAGGGAGATATAAAACATCTCCCTCAAAGCTTTGCCGGGATAGTCTTAATTTCAGTTCTTGTTGAATTGTGATAAAATATCCTCATAACTTAAGGGTCTCATTGACGTTGGGATTCCTGTTAAAATCCTTCATTGCAAGGAATTCAAGGATGCAGGAACTTGAAGTAGCCAGTTATATTTACACTTGAGAGTAGAGAGCAAATGATGGATGTGTGCATGTTCCAAGCATGTTCTCTTGTCTCTGTCTTTGTTTCTCTGCGGCTCTGTTTCAGTTATTCTAGGGTCCAGTTGATGAAGCAGTGCCATCCTCAGAGTAGGTCTTCCTACCTTACTTTACTCAATAAAGAAAATCCCTCCTGGGCATGCCCACAGGCCAACCTAATCAAGACAATATTTTATTCTTGATTTTAGGAAGATGTATGAAGAGGTGAATACAAGACTGTAGGAAGCCCAGTGTGAGTCCCTTCTAATCATTTTCAGCTTTGCATGTTTTTACATTGGTAGAATGGTCTAGAAGAAAGTATGAAGATGATAAGAGGTAATGCTGAATCAAGAGTGGTGGGACGCAGTGTCCTTGGAGAGGAGCAGGGCATCCTGTTCAGTTTAACAGGGCAAGAAGGAGGACAGCAAACATTAGCTGTGATAGGTTAATAGATTTGGTGTGAAAAGGGTGAACTCATTAGAGTGGGTAAGGGTTCTTTATGAAATAGGAGGTAAGGTCTGTTGATGAGGGTAAATAGAAAGGAGGCAGAGATTCAGAATCATGAGGGCAAGATGAAAGAAAAATAAATATCTAAGAAAATAAGAGAACAAATCTACTAGATTATAGCACAATTACAAGGCCTCAAAGACAAAGGTACTACTGAATGTTGATAATATTTTGAGAAAGGAAGAATAGCTAGTAAAAAGGAAAGTACAAGATGATTTACAAAGTCAGGACTCAGATTATATGGCTGAACACAAAATACAGGTTGTATAGATTTGCCTTGGAGTCATGATCCATTTTATGAAGACTCTTTTTAGTGTAGTGGTCATTAAAATTTGATGTGCTTCATGAAAAAACAATCTCTACTGAATTGTGTTTTGTAGACAATGCTTTTAAATTGTATTTTTTTCTGCTAGGTATAGTAGTGGTTGCTTATAATTTTCATACTCTATAGCTTTAGATAGACACCACAACTATGCACTTCTTGTAAAGGAAAACATTTAATTGGGGCTGGCTTACAGTTCAGAGGTTTAGTCCATTATTGTCAAGTTGGGAAGTATGGGAACACACAGTAAGACAAGATGCTGAAGAGGTAGCTGGGAGTTCTACAGCTGGGTTGGTAGGCTTGAGTATTTGAAACCTCAAAGTCCACACTCAGTGACATATTTATTCTTTAATAAGCTCACCTCTATTCTAAGGAGTTCAAACTTCCTAATAGTGTCACTCCCTATTAGCCTATGGGGGCCATTCTCATTCAAACCATCATACTAGGCTACACAAGGAGGCTCTGGCACAAGAAAAAATTCTCCTCATTCAAACTACATTTTTCATTGCTTTGAGTTTCCTTTTAGTTAATAAAGATAACCCAGGAAAGTACACACTTCTTGGGCAAACATTTAACTCATTCTCACAAACTATAAAAATTTTAAAACATTCCAAAATATTAGCTTTAACAATTTATTGGTAAGATTTTGCATCATGTCTTCCTGAAAAATACCACTAAGATTAAAACTATATGTAGACACTTACTCTCCAAGAAAGACTTGTTAGATCACTTCCATTGGCATTCAAAGTTAAGAATTGAAATTAGTGGTTGGTTACTTTAAATTTGATAATCCAACTTCCTTATAGGCTAAATAAAATGATTTTTGTTAAAGCAACAATTAACCTGAATAACAGTAAAGTTTATTTCATAGAAATTTAGAGAGGGGGGATTAGACTTTTTCCTTGGTTATGAGAAGGCTGTCTTCTCAGATTTCCTTTGATTTGGAGTCAATGCTTTGAGACACACTGTTAATAATGTCTTTGTACTTTGCAATTGCACTGTGAGCCGCACTGGAAATCCAGACAAGGATTGGGCTTCAAGGTAGCCTAAATTTTTTAGTAGGTAAAAAGTGTCAAGTTACAAAGTTGAACAGTTGTGAATTACTAGTAGGGCTTTGTCAACCCATTTAACCAATTCATTCCTAACACCACTGGGATTATATATTGAGTAGGAAACACAGGCATGACATATGTGATTTTCAAGGATCTTTAAGTTAAAAATGCGTTTATTAACTATTAACTTATTTGTACATTTGCATTTTAAGTGTACTTTGTTATTTGCCACAAATGTGGTAAAAGTAAGACTGGAGCAGTCTCCATAAAAGGCATGCAGTGACTCCAGGATATTTAAAATCTGTCATATTTTATTTGCTCATTCATTGTTTAATGGTCATAAATGAGAACAATAGCTGTACAGGTTAATTTTTATTAAGTTTAATAGTATCTTAAAGACAACCTTTTGTTGTTATTTGGAGCTTACAGTTGGTTTCTGTATATAATTATTTCTAACATGAAAAAGTAATGTATAAAGCTTAATAAGTTAGACGTTGTACTTCATGCCTGTAATCCCAGCACTCAGGAGACTAAAGAAGAGATGCACAAAGATCTGGAGCAGCCTGGTCTACATGGTGAATTATAGTCTTGTCAAAGGTTTGTCCCTACAAACAGTAAAAGGCAAATATAAACAATAACATAGTTTACATACAAAAAAAAATTAGCAATGGTCTCTATTCAAAAGACAAAAAATTGTTGAACATTCTAAGAATGTTCCTGTACTGGATAGCTTTTTACTAACAACAGTCAGCTAGGGAGGAGGAACCTCGGTTGAAGAATTGTCTCTATAATATTGGCCTGTGGCCATGACTGTGTGGAACAGTTTTGATTGATATATGAGAAGCCAGCCCACTGCATCAGGTGGCCCTGAGATGTATAAAAAAACCTAGCAAACAGAGGACAAGAGAGCAAGCCAGTTCATCCATGGTCCCTGCTTCAGCTTCTGTCCTGGACTCCTGCCTTGATTTTCTGCTTTGACCTCTCTCAATGATGAGGAAAGGCAAAGTAAAATTAATGCTTTCATCCCTTGAATTGCTTTTAGTCAGTGTTTTGTTACAGCAACAGGAAAATATCAATCAAGTCCCCAAAGTGTTGCTTTTTTTTTTTTGGTCTCCTTTTGATCACATGTCAATATGTGCTCACCTCGTGTCTATCCTCTATGTGCTTAGAAACTGATGTATGTATGCACAGTCATCACTGATGTCACAAAATGCAGTCTGGTTGATTATTAGAACTCTCTTCAGCATTTCAGAGTGTGACCTAACACCATTTCCTTTTCTTACAAGTGTGAGAAATAATTCCACCTCCCCTTGTTTTCTAGCTCTTGGTGTATCTTTCCTTGCTGCTGCTTCTTTTTGCACGTGGATGCTCCCATTTTACCTTTGCTTACCCTTGTTTGTCTTGCTTTATGCTCAGTACTTAGCCATCAGATGGAGACTGTTTCCCAATACAAACATCCTTCTAGCACATGCTCAGCGTTCTACTGTTGTGAAGAGACACCATGACCATGGCAACTCTTATAAAGAAAAACATTTAATTGAGGCTGGCTTACAGTTTCTGATGTTTAGTCCATTATCGTCATGGTGAGAATCATGGTAACATTCAGGTACACATGACGCGGGTGAAAGATCTGAGAGTTCTACGTCGTCATCCACAGCAGCAGAAGGAGACTGCCACACTAGGTCTATCTTGCACATATAAAACCTCAACAAGCCTATCTCTGCAGTGACACACTTTCTCCAACAAGGCCACATCTATTCCAGAAAGGCAACAATTCCTAAAAGTGTCACTCCCTATCAGCCAAGCATTCAAACACATGAGTTCATGGAGGGGACATTCTTATTCAAACCACCACAAGCACCTACATTTAATTTGCTCAAAACCAAATGTAAATTTCTTTAAATGCTCGAAGAGCATAGAGTTCAATAAAGGAAAAACAAACTGATAGGTACAAAGATGATGGCAACCATTGTATGTAAGATACAGTGAAGGTATCAAGCAAAGAGTACACAAATGCTTCTGAAATAATCCATGGGTATGTACTGCTGATTGCTAAGAAAAAATGAGTAGATAGGGAGTCAAAGGGATAAAAATGATTTTTCACGAGCTGAAAACTTGGATTTAAAATTCAGATCATTTTCATATAATGAATCCTATACTTGGATATTATCTCAAGGAAGGTTTGACTGGTACCCAATCCTCCACCAACCATGTACACAGCATTTCTGAGATCCTATAATATCTTTTATTTCTTTTTTTCCTGTGTGACATGTAATTTTTTTATGTACACTTTTAGCAATGTTGTAAAATTTGACTGAGGTCTCTATACATATATATCATACCCTGAATGCTATTGGGCCTCATTAAATACTTGCTTTAAAGGAATATTAAAATAGGTAGCCGAGCCAGGTGTGCTGGGCATGCTGTTAATCTTACTATTCAGACACAGAAGCAGGTAGTACATATCTGAATTTGAGACTAGCCTGGCCTACAGAGTAAGGTCCAAGACAGCCAGGGTGACAAAGTGAAATCTTGTCTTGTAAAACAAAACAAAGAAGGAAAAAAGGTAGTTGAGAAAAAGAATTCCAAATAGCATGTCACCTTATTGCTAATTCTAATTTTTGTATATTCCAACAAGGCAATGGGGTTAAAGATCCTCTAGGGTTTTAAGGTATATTTATACATAAAAGAAAAATGGCTTCCATTATTTTAATCTTTGCTTTTGAACACACATTTTTATAGACATTCTCTCATCTGTTTCCTACAATGAGCATGAATTTACAGAACCTTATTCTGAGTACCTTATAATGAGACCCAGGCAATTCAAGTGACTTTACTGGGTCAAGATAATCAATAGCAGAGACAGGGACTAAGCTCTGAGCTTTGAGTCTAAGTTCTCTCTACTACATCAAGACTGTATCATATTGATTTCCTATCCTTTCAATTTACATTAGAGATGGCGGTTGATTTTGTACCCCGAGTCCTCTTGAGGTAGATCGAGAGAGTGCCCACTTGTCTGAATCCAAGCTTCTGGCTTGGAGTTTGTAACCAGTCACACCAAAAAAGGGACATTCACTTACTCAAGCCTTAGTTGGTGCTAACTTTGTGACGTATTTTAGTCAACAACACTTGGCAGAAGTGATTTGGCAGAGCTAAATTAAGGCTGGAAGAGGCCGGGACTCACACACTTTTTTGAAACTCCGTTTGGCATGCAGGTAAGCCTGTCTAGCCCACTGGAAAAGGAGAGCAGTTTTAGAAAGAAGCCACCCATATGTAGATAAGCCCTCTATGCCTTGCTGGACTCCTTAAAACAACCTAATCTTAAGCCACTTAGACCTTGGCCATAGTGGAACAAGAAGGGCTCGGACCAGAAGAACTGTGTACCTTAGTTCAGTTATGCAAATTGTGAGCAGCTATGATTGTGAATTAAATGAATTATTTTTCCCTAACTCTGGGATACTCTGTTATCCTTCAAAAGTCTGCTCTTGTCACTTTTAGATAAATACAGCAGCCAGAACTAACCTATACAGTATTTACAGGATTCCCATTTTATCTTTACATTTTAGAGCACTGTAACAAACATTTCACCTCCACTTTACAATAAGGAAAGAAAAATTTCACCTTGGTACCTTAAATAAATAACTAGCTCCTTGCATGCCCAATAAGAAGAGATACAAAATTTGAATTGCCTGATTGCAATGTTTTTATTCTAAATAATTGTTTATGTTTCTTAGTTCCACATTTTCAGAAAGTCTGTGGGTTTACTTTACAGATGGTGAGTTTTATTCAAGAAATGTCAGTTTTTCTTGGATGAACTTTTGGAAGCTAATTCATTTCTGTTCTTAAGTCAAAGGTTAGTTCCCTTTAGTTCAGTGAACATCCTCTAAGGTAGACAGGCATGTGGACTGGTCCACAAAATCATAAATGGAAGACTATGTCATCAAGAATCAATGAGGCGATACATGGTTTCCTGTACACTAAGCTAAAAATTACAGTCATTTGAACCTTGATAATGTGGCTCCATTCACCCAGATGCTATGTATATGTATGTATGTATGTATGTATGTATGTATTTATGTATATGTATATATGTATATGTAAATATATAAATATACATATATATACATACATATAGGTACATATACATAGAATATATATGTATCATATACATATACACATACACATACATGCATACATACATATATACACACATGTATTAGAGCAGTTTTATCTTATATTAGAATTGAAAAGAAGAGAACTTACAGTGCTTTTTTGTGTGTGTACATATATAATGTACATATATTATTTTACATTCTTTTCTCAACACTGGTTCTTGTACAAGGGCACCACTCAGGCCATATGACTCTTCTGTATCTGACAAGACTAGCAAGACCAACAAGAATTTTACTGTCTCAAATCACCCTCATTATTCTCAGAGATAAAATCACTATTTCACTGGAAATTCTGTCTTCTAAACTAGTTCTGGTCACACAGCATCACAGGTGTACCAGCTTCACAAGTGTCGGTCCTTCTCCTGCCTCTGTATCTCTCCATCTACTCAATGAGCCAACATGCTAATTTTCTAACTTCTATTTCTTCTCGTTTGGTTAACTATGATCTCTCATTTCACATTTATTTAATGATTATCTGAAGGTGAAAGAGTTCCGATCATTATGATTTTTTTAAAATTATCAGTTTATCTTTATGAAAATGACAGTATATGCTTCAAATAATAGTATCTATCTGAAACTACTATAAACAGACATAGCTCCCACATACATATACACAAATAAACACATGCACATATACCACACACAGAGTACACAAACATATACACATACACTATACCACACACAGATACTCTTGCACACACAGACATAGACCACATGCACACACACACACACACAAATACCCATATCACTCACACATGTAACTGTGATCACTACAATGCATATAATAGTCATCTAGCTTAGCTTCTGCTATGTATATGACTATTTTTGGAACAGTTTTATTTTTCTATCAGCACTAAACATAAGAGGAATTATAATACTATTGTATATGCTCCTTGCCCTGTCTCCACACATGAATGGCCTCCCCAGTACTAACATCTCCCATTAGATTGATCCAGTTACAATTAATTAATCTACAGTGACCAATTAGTTACAGCTAGAGTGCACACCTTCCATTCAGTCTTAAAGTTACACATCTGAGGGATTTGGATAAATCCCTGCACAGTGGCTGAATCCTCAGGATATTTCCACACAGGGTAGCTTCCCTTTCCCTAAGACTTCTCCGCATCATACTTTCATTCCTTCTCTCCATGTGTCGCCCTGGCAGTCACTGGCTTGCTTTACTGTTCCTCAGTTGCAGGCTTTCAGATCTGCTGCTCTCAGTGACTGAGATGAGTTATAAGTTATTCCAGGTGTTTTGTGGCTTGACAAGCTAACTTCTTTTTAGTGCTCAGTGGTATAGATGTGCATCCCAGCTCAGCAATTCACCTACTGACTGATGTCTGGCTGTGCTCAAGTTTGGGCAATTATGAATAGAGTTGCTTTAAACATCCATGTGCAGTTTTCCAAGTAGACATAAATTTTTAACTCCTCTGGGTAGATATCAGTGCACTGCTGAATCGTAGGGCTAGAGAATACTTAGTTTTAAAGCACATCACTAGTAACCTTGAAAGTGGTCAATCCATTTTGCATTCCATAAGCAATGGGAAGCCATTATTTTACTTTGCACCTTTGACAGAATGTGGTTGTGAAGGTGGCCTGCATTTGGGGTATTCTAAAAGTACTGTTTGGGTGTTCATCTCCTTGATGACATATACTCAAGTCCTTATTTTCATTTGCTTGGTTTTCATCGGTGTGTCTCCATTTAGGAGGGCTATTGCTAATAGAAAAAAAAAAATCCCACATGGTTGTAGTATATTTGTATATTTTAAGATTTGACTTGCTTATATTTTGATGTTTTGGTGCAACTCTTCAAGAGGTGATATTCTATAGCTCCCTGCAATATTTTTGTGTGGATTGAAGGCAAAGCTGGCCTCATAGAATGAGTTCATATTTATCTTTTCTGCTACTGTCCAGTAGAAGAGTCTAAAGAGAATTGATAGAATGTGTTCTTATATACTTGATGGAAATCACCGATGAACTCATTTGCTACTTGCTTTCTTGAGACAATTCTTTTGATTCAATGTTTAATAGATATATGCCTATTAAAATTTATTTTTTATACTGAGTATTTGAAGATGTCTTCCCATATAGGAACATTTTCTGTAAGTTATCAAATTTGTGGTTATACAGACATTCATAATATTCTTTGTTATTTTAATTTTCATGATCCCTGTATTGATGTCTACCTTCAAGACAAATACGAATTTGTGCTTTATATCCTTTATCTTACCTTGGTTATGGCCTCCTGAGTGTTATTGATTTCTTTAATTAATAAACTTTGGTTTTGTTTGTTTTACTCCACTGATAATTAATTTTCAATTCTTGGGTTTTTTTTTTTTTTTGCTCTACATCATATTGCAGTATTTCTCCTTCATTTGAATATGTATGTATAAGAAGCACAAGAACATGCATATTAAAATATCATTAAGACCTTTTGGAGAGTTGACACCTTTACTGTATAATGCCATGAATTATCCATGATACCACTTCCATGTTTTGAGAGCCATATAGTCTAAAATTAATATAGCTACATTTCCTTTATTTAGATTAGAGCTGGCATAGTACATTGTTTCTGTCCATTTCTTTTAGATTGTGTGCTTTTAATATATAAGTTTAGTTTTTCATAAACTCACATAGCAGAGTGTTCTTTCTTGAACCATTTGTCTTTCACAAGGTTTGTATAGATCATTGATGATCTAACTGGTCATTGTTTAGTGGAACACATATCGAACAAATCTGGGAATATATTTCATATGAGTTTGCTTTCTAATGTATTATACACATGCATGTACTTTAGAAGCTTTTCTGGAGTTTGCAAAATACAATGACAACTAACCTAACCTTACTTTTGAATAATAGGCTATCTTTACAGTAGTCATGGCTATATTATGGTAAAACAATAATTTTGTTATCATCTTTTCTATCCCTTGACTCTCTGATAACATCTATTTTACTTGCATAACATCTATTTTACTTGCATAAACATACACATATATTAAGTATAAACAATATATTAAGTGAATCAACCAAATGCATGATTGCCATTATTTTAATGGAATTATTGGTTTGAACATTTGAGAGGGAAGGAGTGATGGATAGAGAGTTTCCTAAGGAGAGATCTAGAAAAGGGAAAACATTGGTAATGTAAGTAATAAAAATATTCAATAAAATTACTGAAAAAGAACATTTGAGAATATTAAGAAGTTGTAAAAATAAAGACTTTTATTTTGCTTTCATTTTCTTTTTAACACTCTTCTTTAATACAGATCCCTTCCATTTTTCTACCTTCTTTTCGATAGAATTTTTTTTGCAAATTTTTCCAAATCCAGGATTCTTCTTAGCAGATTTATTCACTCAGTACTAATTATTTTCCTCTACTCCATTTTTAAACATACTTTGAGGACAACTCTAATATAATTTGCTATTCTATAGGTAAGGTTATTTTCATTGATTTTTTTCTATAGTAGTTTAATCTTTGGGTTTTATATTTTGAAAACTACATGCCAAGGCATAGGTTGAAGAAATAATTATCCTGCTAGGGGTTCTGCAAGGTCTGGATTCAGCATTTGGTGCCTTGCATTAATCTGATGACATTCTCAATAACTACTCTTTCCCCTCCCTCTGCTGTTTCACTGGGCATGTTACCCCACCTGTATGTATCCCACAGTCCTTGCATATTTGGTCCTGTGTTTCTTTCAAAGCTTGATCTTTTTGCTTTTCTACTTTTTGATTTTCTATTGATATGTGTATACTCTGAGAGCCTTTCCTCAGCTCTGTTCCATCTACTAATAAGCCAGCCATGGCGTTCTCCCTTTTTTCTCAGGTGTTTTGATCTTTCGTGTATCTTTTGGGTTCTTTCTTTCAGGATGCTTGCCTTGCTGTCTTCTTTGTCCATCTCCTCCTGTATGCCATCTACTTTATCCATTAGAGTCCTGAGCATATTAATCATAGTTGTTTTACATTCCAGTCTGATCATTTCAACATGCCTGCCATGATCTGGTTCTGATGTTTGCTCTCTCTGTCTCTTCACATTATTTTCCCTTTTGGTCTGCCATGGTTTTTCCCTTGTAGTCAGACATGATGTACCAGATAAAAGGAACCACTGTAAATAGGCCTTTTGTAATGAGGTGAAGGGATGTTCAGGAGATGTGTGCTACTGTATGTTGATTTGGTCTCAGTCCTTTACTTAGACTAGAACTTGAAACTGTGAATGTCATAAGCTATTCTTATTATCTCTCCTAACCCCTTACATGGGATACGTTAACTAGGTGCATGCTACCTTCTCCCATACATATCATCAAGGCTGATTTGAATTGGACTCCGGTTTTCTGCTGGTTAGGTGGCTCTGCGAATCTTCTTCCCCACATATCTGTCCTATGTCTTGTCAAGTTTCTGCTTCAATTGCAGTGACTCTCTTTAATTCTCCTACCCTATTCCTCTTCGCTCTGGTTTCATTCCTGTAGAAATGTGTATCATTCTCTCATGTAACAACCTTGTTCTCTTTCATCTTACTGTTAGAAAGAGAGCTACAACAGAGTAAGAAACTTCAAATACAGAACACTGCTGTCATGCAATAGATCTATGTAAATGCTTCTGGGACAGAGAACTAAAAATTGATATCCTTTCTGTCTATATCAGCTGTTTGTACAACGGGAGCAGTTTTGTTCATTATAATTAGTTAAAAGGGAATTAAATTTATAGAGCATCAATTTTACATTACTTTTTCATGAAATTCACTAAATTTTCATGAGAAAAATTATATTCAGATTTGTATTTTCTACAAATAAATGTACAAACAATGGCATTTAAATAACAGAATACTTTGATATTAAACATTCACAGGTCAGATATTTAAGCAATATGTTATTGTGACGAGTAGAAAGCATGATTTATCATGTTCATGTGGTTATTCTTGTGATGTTACACCCAAGATGTACTAACACATTCTAACCAGTAAATTCACATAGCATTAGTAAATACCTACACCTTTCTTACCACACTTTTGAAGATTCAGATTCTACAAATAAAGATTATTTATAGATTTACCTAAAACATATTAAAAATAACTACTTTTGATTGTACCTTTCAGTAAGTTATATTTTTTATTTTCTACTGATTTAATTGAACTTAGGTCAAGAATTTTCCAATTATACAGGAAAAAAAAATGCCAAGGACTGTGAGTTGACATGGGAGCCTCTCTGATTCAGAGGACATATGTAGAACCAGTATCCTATCATGCTGAGGGTAGACTAGCAAGCTAGGGGAGAGGACAGTGTTGGCCCAGGAAAAGGAAGGAAAGTAAATGAAATTTAAGAATGGTGTCTTTACTTGAGAAGTTCAAAGGGCATACACTCTAGACCATAAAGTTAAACCCTTCCTGAATGAGACATAGGATTTACTCAGGCTCTGCCTCTCTCCTATGGATTTCTAAGATGTTGTAGTCCTTGCTTTTCTTCTCATGTATTATCTCCAGGAGGACTATATCTTCAGTGCTTGCCCTGAGCTAGGTACTATAAGAATCAGATTGTCCTTTCCTGAAAAAGGACATCATCCTCACTAATTTCTGCTCTCCTTCTTCTCACTTCATCATATCCCAGCCCCACCTTCATTCAGACCAGTTCCCTCAGTTATATCATATCTTTCTGTACAAGGAAGTTGGACTGGCTTTTTTCCTGTGTCAACCTGACCTAAGCTAGAGTCATCAGAGCAGAAGGAGCCTCAGCTGTGGAAATCCCTTCATGTGATCAAGGTGTAAGACATTTGCTCAATTAGTGGTCAATGAGGGAGTACTCAGCTCACTGTGGGTGGTGCCATTCATGGGTTGCTGGTCCTGAGTCCTATAAGAAAATAGGCCAAGCAAGCTATGGGAGCAACCCAGCAAGCAGCATTACTCCATGATTGTTGTCGCATCAGCTCCAGGTTCCTGCCCTGTTTTCATTCCTGCCCTGACTTCCTTTGGGAGTAAACAGCAGTGTGGAAGTGTAAGCTGAATAAACCCTCTTCTTCTCACCATGCTTTTTGGTCCCAGTGTTTTATTCAGCAATAGAAACCCTAACTAAGGTATGCCCTTTCTCCATCTCTTGGCTTGTCAGTTCTATCACCTATGAACAGTTTGGTTTACAGCTGTAAAAACAAGACCACATTTTTTTTTTCTTTGCAGAGTAAAGATTAATAATGATACTGAGAAAATAAAAACATTTTTATTTTCATATTTAGTATACACACACATATACACAAGTGTAGTTTCTGTGTGTAGTGTGTATATACACGTAGATGAGATTGTGCATAGGGCATTTCTACTTTATTCATTTGAGATAGGGCTTTAACATTACATGAACAGCCAGTTGCTTTTAAGCTACAGCAATTCCTCCTGTCTCTGGTCCCAACATTGGCTGAGGTTATAAGTGTCACATAATGCTTTGCACATAGGTATTAGGATCCAAACTCTTACGGTCTCAGGCTTGTACAACAAGAGCTCTTACCAGCTGAGCCATGTCTCTAGTACCATTAAAATTGATAAATGATTTCTCTTCTTGATAGGCTGTGGAACCAGGCAATGATGTTTACCACATTGTGTGATTTCATCTTTATTATAAATTTCAGTTCAGTGTGCTTCCTTTCAGAGGTTAACAATGTGATTTACAGAAGAAATAATGACAGAACCTTTTTCAGAGGGATTGAAACCTTTCTGGTATAAACTTTATACAGCATAATGAATATGTTGGCATTTGTGCCTTATTTGCATACTATAAAAATAAAACACTTGGTACAAGGAGTCCCTGTTAAATTCATATTACCTGTTAAATGAAGATGCTCAGAAGGCAATGTAATCTAATTAAAATCAAGAAACGTTATTCAATTCACAGTCATACATTTACATGCCTCCAAGACATTACCTACACGCTTATGTTCACCATGCACAGAAAGCATACACACTCCAGTAAGCACCCAAGGAAGAAATGATCCCCATTTTTCCTAGGTCTAATTTATCAATTCATATGATTTTTAAAATTTGACTATATTATTTCAACTACTTGACTCCTTTTAATGTATTTTTCAGTTCTTATCAAAAACAGGCTCTGAAGGACCTTCTCTGGATCTGGCTGATTTACACAGTAATATATTTAATACTAGAACACTGGGAAAAATTATTTTGTCCCTTAAATGTGCCCTTTTCTTGTTATTCATGCTTGGCAGCTTGCTCACAAATGTCCAGATGTTGATAGCAATTCTATTTTTACAGAACAATGAAATGTTTATTTTGCAATCTTTTCTCTCACTTCTCCCACACATAATTATATGATCTTTGAAACTTTCACAACAAGTAACAAAAAAGTAACCTTCAAAATGAAGTAATTGCATGGCTAAGGATTGTAAATTAAGAATAGATTACATATTTTTCTTACCATGTACACTTTGCCTATTTGAAGTTTGTGTAAAAACAAATTTGTAAGCATACATTTATCTGGAAAATTATTGTATAAAGGTATATATAATTAAGAGTTGGACAAATAAAAGACAGAAATTTGGGGGTCATTAAATCCTTACTGTGTAGCTAACTGCTATATATTTTCAAAGAGCATTATAAAACCCACATCCCTGATTATTTTTAATTAATTAGAATTAGGCAAAGAACAACTATCATTTTATTTAATAGCCAAAATTCTGGTTCAGAGCCTTTAGAATTATTTACAATTGGCTTTTCATTTAACAAAAGAGCAGAGAGGTGTCCTTCCACCCACCCCAGCCTGGACAAGTCACCCTAGTAGAACAGCCTTAGGACTCACGATAAGGATTTTAGTCTCAGATGTAGCTCACGTCCCCGAATGTCTCATAAATCCCCCCGACACATTTTCACAATCATGACCATGAATGTCTATTCAGAGACAAGCTTTTACCACATGTGACATTTTTCAACTCCCAAGAACAAAAGGCAAATGGGCCTGGCCTTGGACATGGAACAAAATAAATAAAAGCAAAACAAAAACCTCTTACATTTTTACTAAATAAAAGAATGAATACAGATGGCAAAGGCTGAGTGGAAGCTCCTTTAGGCACCATGCTGGTCTTTCTTAAGACAATTGTTCAATGAGGGACAGATAGGAAGAAAATGGGAAGATAACAATAGGGTAGAGCCCAGGGGTCAGTCAATCCATGGTCTCCCTCCCTCTTGGGGAAGGGTTGAATACTCCCCTTGTGCACTTCAAAAGGGACAAGGATTTTCAATGTTTACTTAGGAAGAATTTTCCCTACAGTAAGTAGTTGTTGTCAAGAGATTTTGGGTTCCTTTTACCTCAAAGATTTTCATAAGCATTATCATAATAAATCCCTTGCATATAAGTCTCCCGGATTAGACTAAGGTATTTCTTCTCTACTTTTCTTTTGATATAATTAATGACCTTAAGAATTACTTTTCTTTAGATCTGGTCATATAAGACAAATCAATTTTCTGCAACTTTTAGATACGTAACACAGTCCTTTCAAATAATATGTAGACAATACACAAACACAAAATCCACATATATAATACCTATATATAATCTACAACATACATATATAATCTATAACATATACATCTATGTTATAGATTATATAGAGAGCGCTATATGTGTCTTTTCTCCTCAATCAATCTTCATAGTAAACATACTCTGAAGTAGACACTCTTAGGTTATATTGCAAAAAGAAAAGAAACAAAGTAAAAAAAATAATTTTAGAAAAATTTTAAGTTGGAAAGAAAACTGTTGGTATATAAATGTAACAACAAGTTTTTTGTCAAGTTTAGGTGAGTGCCTTTTATTGCAGTTAATTAACATTGGTCCCTTTGTGAGTTAGTTACCAACCTTAATTTAGTACATGTGTTTTCCAGCAAGACATCAATATATCCATCGCTGGGCAGGATATATGTGTGTGTGTGTGTGTGTGTGTGTGTGTGTGTGTATGTGTGTCTGTATGTGTGTGTATCTGTATCTATATCTACTAGTGGTGCAGTGTCAACTTCTTGGGTTCAGTTCCCACCAGCAGAAAACAAGACAGCCCCTGTTGTCATTAACAAATAATCTGTAGGCATTGTGAAGACACTTAGATGGCATTTTATACCTAATTGACCTGAATGTTATGAAATCAACCCTAGAAAGATATTCATCTAACCACTGGCTAACATTTCTAGGCTTGTACAGCTTTGGCTTGTAGCTGATTTCATATATGAGCATCAGAAATTACCCACAGAAGAGAATTTCCATCTGTCAATCACTGAAAATACTCTAACCATCACCATGGTCTTCTATCCCTATAGAACTACTCATCTTGCTCCATTCTTTCTGTCTTCTTCTTCACATTTATTTATTTATTTATTTATTTATTTGAGAGGTAACATCCACCACTGATGATGTTGTCACCACAAAATGTCCTAGAGTGCCATCTTCATGTGAGCATTTGAGTTCTCCATCTGCAATCCACTAAAGCTTGCCAGTACGTGCAGTAAGGCAGCACTTTCTCTGACTTGGCACTTGGTTTGGTTTTAAGGGTCAACATCTACGATCTACTTATCTGAGCAATAGAATCAGTACATTATTTTTAGAATACTCCAAAGGATTTACTAAACCTTTATTAAAATAAATTATTTTTAGTAATAATTTTTAATAATTATTTTCATTAAAATCTTTATTAAATTAAATAATCCTTAAAGAGAAACAAATCATCATCTTTTCTCACTTCATATGTATGTGTATGTATCATGTAGTACACATGTGTGTTGGGTGGCAATATGGTCAAAGGATGCCAAGTGTCCATTAATGTGTCTGCGGAGGCCAGGGGAGAAAATCTGGTGTCTTCCTCTATCTCTCTCCACTGTATTTTTTTAAGGAACAGGAAATTGGAGAATTCACCTAAGCTGGCTAGTCAGAGATCTACTTGACTCTGCTTTCCAATGCTAGGATTACAGGTACTTGCAGTTAAGGGCTGCCTTTTGTATTTGTGTCTGAAGATTTAAATTAAAGTCCTAATGATTGTACATAAGCAGTCTTACACACTAGACCATCTGCTTATGTCTTGCTTTCTTTACAGTTAATCTACATGGCCTTTTATCAGTTTAATGTCATGAAAGCGAGTAGCATGGCTGTTTTATTTCATGTGCATATTCATATGTAGCTATCCTTTCAGGTTCTATGAAGTAGGGTAAAAGGAGAGATAGATAGATAGGTAGGCAGATAGATAGATAGATAGATAGATAGATATAGATAGATAGATCATCAGAGAACCAAGCAAACACTTTTTAGGCAATTTTTCTTGTACCATGTATGGTAACTATGAGGTAGCTATACTTGTGCTGGTAAGGAATAATAACTATTCAATCACATTTCTCTTGCTATCTAAATGATGAAGGGAATTACAAGTCTATCAAGAGCAAGCCAATAATACCTCAGAACTATTGACCTTTTCAACTACTAGATTGTTATGATTAGTATCACATTGAGAATGTAAAAATCTTGTCTCAGTGTACCCTACAAGAAGTATAAAGTTGGACACTTAAAACAAACACACAACAAAGCAATTGGGTTCGAGGAGATGGATGTGTTGGTAAAGTGCTTGCCATGCAATCATGATGACCCGAGTTCAGTCTTCCAGTACCCAGGCCCTAGCTGGGCTTGGTGGCAGAAGCCTATAATCCTAGAACTGGGAAAGTAGATCCAGGAGGATCCATGGAGCTCAATCAACACCTGTTGGACTCCTGGTAAAGAGTTAACAGTTAAGTGAAAGATCTTGTTTCAAAAAGAGACATTTAAAGAAGAAACCTAGCATTAGTTTCTTGCCTCTCCATGTATGCACACACACACGGACATATAAAATAATGAAAAGCTTAGTGTTTTACAAAGCCTTACTTGTAGGTTCAGTAATGCTATGGACTAACTCACACACACACAAATAAACACACATACATATGCACAGACTCACACATACTAGTTAATGTAACAATCAGTATATATATAACTAGATTGTATAACTATAATTTATGTCTCTTAGAAGGAAGACTCTGGAGGCTGTTCAGATTGTCTTTGTTTACTTCCAATGACTAAACTCATATAGATTCAATTCTCAGTTCATATAAAATTGGTCAACAGTGTGTGGTAACCTGTATTTTAGGATCAGTAAAAATGCACCCACTGACTGCACAAGATGCTGGAGCCTTCCAGAATCAATGACTGAGAAAATGCTTGACTGTCTGAATTTCCTGATAACTTACACAGCAAATGTGTGAAGTGCTCTCGTTTTTAACTTTGAAAATGCTGCTCTGTTTTAGCTTGAAGGAAAACAGCAGCAGCTTTCCAGGGAATGGAGATGCTAGAGGACTTTGAAGTCGCTGACACATTACTTCTCCTGAGTACTTCTCTGGTTGTCAGCAGCCAGTGTGGCCTGTGGTAAGAAGCTGTTTCACTGTTCTTCATGAGTGAAAAAAAACAAACAAGAAAACCAATGCTATCTGGAAATCCTTAGGGATCTCTGACCCATAAAACTATTTGCAAATAAGGCCCCATTTCAAATAAATGTGAAGATACGGTTTCACTCATTAACTGGAATGATGGGAATATCCCACTTCCTTTGGGACGCCATTAACTCCAAGTCATACCTTCTCTTTTTATTTAGGATCAGGCTTCATCTCCAGCCTGAAAGCTGTGTTTTTGACCTGAATTTGTTTGTTTTCATTTCACCGTTTTCCTAAACATCTGTTTCCAATAATATAGACAAAAATATTAATTAGTGAATTTGAATTTCCAGAAGGAATCAAGAACAGATTGATGCCAGGTGTAGTGAAGTCTGATTCCATTTCTTCTGTTGGCTCACTCTCTGAGGAGTATATTTCCCAAGTTCCTGTGAGGAATTTGTTTCAATGTATGTAAGAAAACAAGCTTCCTCATATGTTAGCTGGAGACCATGAGCAATGTTCACAATCTCTAGGACAAGTTTCTGATGACTGTGAGCATCAGCCCCTTGGCTGAGTACCATCTTCATGTTGACTGTCCTTGTAAAATGCCGAGTTGGTTCTCAAAGCATTTGTGTTTGTATGCCCTTGTCTCCATTTCCCTCCCCAGCAATTTCTCCATAGTTACTTCTATGTCTTTTCTTTTTCATATATTTACCATTGTATTTTCGATTTCACCACTTTTATTTAAAGTTTGCAACATTGAAGGTTTACTTTTATTGTGAGTAAGCATGTGAAGGTATGCACAGATCTGAGTGTACATGTAGAAGTGAGAGACAACTGTGTGAGGATGGCTGCTCCCCTTTCTTTACACTTTGGATTCCAGGCTTGTGGAACAAATGATTTATCCACTGAACAGTCTCACCACTCCACAAGTTATCAAATGAATGTACATCATATTAGGGTTTTTGTCATTTTCAGAGAAAATGTATTTCAAAGAAGAATTAGAATAGGCTGATTTGAAAGAGAGACTTTGAGAGAGAACATGTGATTTTTGCCTTACCAAGAGTGTTATCTGGATGAATAAAGTACTTCCTTTTCTATCCATTTTTCTATAAAATCCTTGATTTCATTTTTCTTTACAACTGAATAAAATTCCATTTTTATTCCACATTTTCATTATCTATTCATCTATTTATGTACAACTAGGCTAGGTCCATTTCCTTGCTATTGTAAACAACACAGCAATAAATATACATATAGATGTACACTTACCTTTGTGGTAGGTTATATAGTCCTTTCAGTATATTTCTACAAGTGCTACAACAGGGTTGTATAGTAATTTTATTTCTAACGGTTTTAACATAGAATAGAGTTTATTTAGGGCATGAGGAGGGGAACTGAAAGATTAGAGACTGAGAAAGGCAGAGAGAGAGAGAGAGAAGACAATGTGTAGAGGAGTAGAGGCTGGTCATGTTCATTGTGCATGTGGAGAGAGAGGGGCAGGGGAGTAGGGAGAGAAGGGACAGAGAGAGAAGAGAGGAAAGCAGGAGAAGAACAAGAGTTTTTGAGAAACTTCTATTGTGATAAGTAATATAAATATGATCTAGTTCCTCTTCTCTGTCATTAGCTAAAATTATCACATATCTTTATATTCTAATGCTAAACTAAATACATAAATTTCAGTATCACCATATAGCATATACAACATATGTTCTGAAAAACAGAATTACACTAGAGAAAGACTAAAGACACACACATACACACACAGTCAAGATACACATAATAAACAGGATGTCTTTTAAATATTCCATAATTCACAATTCTTTTGCTGGGTATGTTTGGTTTTTATTTTATTTTACTATGTTGTTTTCACTTCATTTTTGTTATTGAAACATAAATATACTTCTTATTAAAAACTATGTAGAACAGTAAATCCCATGTAATAAGAGTGTTAACCATTGTAAACCCTGTCATGTCTCTGAGAAGCAGAGGAATTATCTTGTTATCAATTTAATAATGGAACATTGAAGTAAATGATGCCATCCACTGACACTAGTAACACTGACTCTCTGGGGAAATTCATGTCTGTGAGAACTGCCAATCTAGATGGATATGGACATATTAAACACACTCCCTGCAATCCATAAATATACTCTTTCTCGGTTGCCTTAATAAAAAGATTGCTTATTTTGATAAAGACAAGCCATGCAGAATATCTTGACATTGCTGATCTATAATCCCTTTATTGTTTTTTTTTAAATGTAGATTTCTTGGTAAATAGTTTCATAATTTCTTGATTGTTTTGCCTTCAGCATAACTCACAAGTGCATATGCCTCTGAGCTTTTAATGAATGAAGTATTGATAACTATGTAAGGGTAAGTAGATATAATTCATTTCTCTCTACTACTTCCTTTGGGAAGCTTTCTGGAAACTATAGCTAGTATATTTATTGTTTTGCATTAAAACTGCCTCTAGTTCTAATTCAGATGAACACAAAATGATTTTATATTAAAAATATCATATATTTCCCATTAGAAAATACAAGAAAAGTAAAAATTATAAACATAAACAAAACCTGTAGTTATAAAAATAGTGAAATTTTTCACAATATAAACCTATCTGGTAGAAACAAAGTAAATCAAAACAAAACAGAACAAAGAACAAGAAATGACTTTGGTCTGATGGTTAGTGAATAATGGTGTATTAGAGTGCTAGGTTCCTGCTGCACAATAAAATGCATTTGTGGACATAGAATTTAGCTAAATGCAAGAAGCAATGGCTTTCACCCTAAGAACTGAAAAAAGGAGAACAGATATGGTAGGAAGAAAACATGAAGATGGATCAGGGTTTGTTTGTTGGCTTTTTGTTTTTAATCTCTTAATCCAATACTCTTTATTTTTAGATTGTTTATATTTATTCACTTTACACCCCAATATCAGCCCTATCATTAACCTCTCATGCAGATCCTCTCCCCATTCCTCCCTCGTCATCCCCTCACACATTGCACTTCCTCCTCAGCCCATCAGTGGCACATCAAGTCACTGAAGTACTAGGCACATCCTCTCACACTGAAGCCAGACAAGGTGGCCATGTTAGGGGAAAGGCTCCGGAAATTGATTCTGAGCTATTATCGTCCTATTTGTCTCAGACAAAGATATTTTCAATATCAAGAGAGAATCTTTTGGCTGTGACATCATTTGATTTCCCCAGATCCAAGGGCCTTTAATACAACCATTTGGATATCCTACAGATTTTGAGAAAACATGCTCCAAGCCAAATTCATCATCTTTTTCCCAAATGTTCACCTCCAGCCGATTTTAACTTTAGTTAGTGGGCCAGTTAATCCTAGCGTTGTTTGGTGGAGAATCATTGTATGATTCATCAGTTCTTTCTGCAGTAAGTCCTGCTCCGCTCCTTCAACTTGAGGCATCTCTACCTGTGGTAAATCCAGATCAGCTCCACTCCAGACTCACTCCCTCACTCACTTCCTTCTGTTCTATTTTCCTTGAAATGATTCAAGTTGTCCTTTATTGGTATCAGGTCTTAGTGCGGGCCTGGCAACTAGTAGACACTTCAGATTTGCTAGGATTTTGAGTTGGCACAAAAATCCTTGCAATCATCTTCACATTCTCATATTAAAGTATTTTTGAAATTAAAAATAGTTCTTTTGAATGGTGTGTGTGTGTGTGTGTGTTTGTTTCCGAACAAATAAATGTAACCTACCTAGTCTGTATAATATTACTTGTGTAAATGCCTTAAGGCTGGATGGTCTAGTATTAGATAACTAAGTGGTATTCTCTTCACTGGGTAAGCCTCATCTATCTCCTGCTCTCTACTTTCTTTGTTGCCTATTGTTTTTATCTAGGGTTGATTCCTGGAAGAAAACAGAATCTTTGCTTTTGGACTCATTGGAGTAATGATTGATGCAAGGAGTATTTACAAAGATGTGGATCTTTATAGTAAAACAACAAGGAATAGTGAAGAGTTTCAAGATCAGATCTTTTCATTAATATTGCTCTATACTAAGCCCTATAATCCCTAGATCAGTCACAGACACTGTATGTAAGAAAAGAGAGTGGACTGGGATAGCAAGCTGAAGACATCTAGGACATATTGTAACTCTTCAGACTAGCCATCAAACATATATGATTATGTAGATGCTATGAACAGTGTATCCTGTCAGACTTCTTTTTGTTATATTATACTTTACCAGTATCTTTAGATGTGTCTGTTCTTGCTTTCACTTCTACCAAGTTCTGCAGCACCCATCTATTGAAATCTTTGCAGCACGCAAGCAAGTAGGGTCATACATGTATCCATGAATAAAACCTCTCATCTGCTGACATCTCTTTTAACTTGCCAGGTATACTTGACAAACCCCCTCAATTTTCCTAATTTTCTTCCAAGTACTTAGTTATGAAGTAGGTGTAGCAATAATGATAAACGCTCAGAATATACTTTTTGGAAACTCACCAAAACCACCACACTTAAAACAAACCAAAAAAAGCCCAAATCAAAACCAAACAAATACTCAGAATTTAGTAGCCATTGATTTTGTCAGCTCCAGAATCCTTATATCTTATATTAAGTTGGCCAGTATCCTATTCCCAAGCACTAGAGACTGATAACTTGTGAGCCACTCTACTAGGTTTCCCTAGACAAATGTAAGGCCATTGTGCCATGATTCTTCAGAAAGCTAATTTAAGAGTTCTGAATGAAGAAAAGAAATTGTGGCTGCCTAAACTTCACATGACAATAAGCAGAGAGGGCCCTGGCTTTGACCCAGCCACTGAGGAGAGGAGCAGAGACAGACCATGGAGATTCTAAGTTTTAATCATTTTTAAAAGTTATGCATATGAATATTTTGCCTTTAGGTGTTCATGTGCACTATATTTACTCGGGGTGCTATGGAAGCCAGAGACACCATTGAATTCCCTGGAGCTGGAATCACAAACAGTTGTGAGTCACTTGTGAATGCAGGGAACCAAACCTGTTTTACTGCAAGAAAAACAAGTGCCCTTAACCACCTAGACATATCTCTAGACCCAGAATAGCAGTTGCATATTAAAATGTTGGTTTGAACTTAACACCCTGACATGCCTACACTTTGTTTTCTCTGGGGAAAGATGTGGAATTATCCTTACCAATAATTATAAGGGATATTATGAATAAATTTTAAGAAAAAATAAAAGTGTAACAGTCTCTTCACTGTTTACATCTCTTCATCAGTGTTATTATAAGAATCAATATTTGAATGTGGACAAACAAAGTAGGATACTTACAATAAAAGGGGAGAAGTCAATAACACTTTAAATGTTTTTCCTTTCACTGGCCTATAGAAATAACTAAAGATGGGTTCAGAGTTCTAAGGGCTTTGAGTTAGAGTGAAAAGTAATATGTGCATTCAGTGCACAACACATAACTAAAGATGGTGGTAGGCTGCACTTTATAAAGCATACAGCAAATTAAAGAGGCTACTCTCATGAATTTATTTTTCTCTTATCTGAGTTTGAGAAATCCTCCTTCTGATCTTTATGGGGATGTGGAGTCTTTCCTATTCCCCCAGATCCTGAAAGTTATAATAGCAGCAAATGGTACTAGGCATCTGGTCCTTCATTGTTCACTTAGTAAATACTACGGATTTGACCAGCATTGACATTGACGGTGCCATCCCAGCATGCTTCATGATCAGGGTCAGGTAGAGAAGACAAATATTACAGGCACTAAAGGCATGATTGGTATGGGCAGAGGCTATGCAATGAAGGTAGGAATAAATAAGAACCTCTAAAGATCACTTTGAGGAATTTTATCTACACTGGGTGGCAAAAACGTGAGAAGTTGATGGAGTTAAAATTTCTTGGGTTAAAAAAAATGTCTCTGCTTAAAGACAGGATGATTGTACACCAGGCTCATATCTGAGGAGAACCAAACATGCTTAAAGGATACTTTTAAAAGAATCCTAGTAATGCCTGAGAATGGGAATGAATGGGCTGTCAAGGAGGAAGGCAGATATCACCCTGATCATAGTAAGAAAAACCACATGGCATTGGTTTTACTTGCAATGCTATGTAAATCTGGAGCTCTCCTGCACTTCCTGTAAACCCCTTCCCCCACCCCCTTTTTTTCAGCTTGAAGACGGAATAGAACAGCAGTGAATACTCAGCTTTTATTCAGGTCTTTGAGTAGCTGCACACACTCTCAGTTCATTCTCTGTCAGGTTCATAGACTAGCCAAGTGAAAGGGGGGTGGGGTGTGATTATGGCTATGAGGAGTGGGTGGAAGGAAAGCAGCAACTTCTTTTGTTCACTCCCTTTCAGACCTGATATTATCCAAAAAGAAGAGAGCACAAAATGACACTGCATGCCCCCTGCTATGGAGAGGGCAGAATTGGTCATGGGCAATTGTGAGCACCCGAGCTGACATAGTACCCTGGTGACCAGAATGAGTTAAGGCATTGTCCAGAATCTCTCATTTACAACTGGGAGGAATTTGGCCATTGAGAGGCAGATTGAATAGGTCCATTTTTGCCCATTGTGATTTCAATGACAGGTCCAGTTTGCTCTGGTCTAAACTGACTCACCAAATCATGCACTCAGACAATTGAATCACCAGCCCTTTGACACATTGCAGAATCTCTGCAGAGTAACAGCACCATCACTTCAGGGGCTGCAGCTGGGGGCATCCTTTCCTTAATGCTCCTATTCTTGAGATGGTTATCCTCCAAAGCTTTTTCTCATAGAGATTTTAAAATAAGAGATTAATATCGTCACTTGTCTTTCTGTTATGTGTGTCTATAGGTGGTAAACATGCAGTAAAAGCAGACATGCAGCCGAGAGGTAGCAACTTCTTCTGATTCCCCACATTGGCTCTTCTTTGATAAACCAACCTTATGCCATTTCTGTTCATTATTGTATGTAGACCTTTCTGAGGTATGTAATTACAATTATTTTTTACCTCCTTGTGATGAGATCATTTCAGCCAAATACAAAGCCCACAATATTTTTTAAACATCTTCAGAGCTATTCATAAAACTTTGGGAAGGATACCTAGAAAGTTCTGATCTAAGGCTGTGTGGTAAAATGTTCTCTAAAGTAATGGGTTTCAGAGTGATACATGGCTGTATTTCCAAACCTCTCCTAGAGTGTTTCATACCCGGGGCCATGATAATACTGAGGGAATGATGAAACAAAGTAAAAATGGCGAGTGAGCGTGTGCTCTGAGCACTATTGATTGCGACAGTACTTTATTCCTCTTTAGGTAAAAAAGAAAAATAATGGAAATTAGATCTCTTGAAAGAAGGCACCTTTGCCTCCTAGGTTAAAGTAAAAAAAAAAAAAAAAAAAAAAAAAAAAAAAAAAAGAGTGCAAACTGATTAAAAATCTATGTGTTTTTATTATCAACAATACATATACCACTAACAATTCTGTATAGCACCTATTGTAGAGTTGGGAGTCACTGGTTCTTAAAGGATCCTGGTGACTTTCACAGGACCGATGGTAAACAGCTCATCTCTAGATAAAAGCCTTAGTGTAGAGTTAGGAGCTGCATATGTAGCAGAGGATGGCCTTGTGTGTCATCAATGGGAGGAGAGGCCCTTGGTCCTGTGAAGACTCTATGCCCCAGTGTAGGGGAATGCCAGGGTCAGGAAGTGGGAGAGGATGGGTTGGTGAGCAGGGGGAGAGGGGAAGGGATGGAGGGTTTTCAGAGGGGAAACCAGGAAAGGGGAGAATGCTTGAAATGTAAATAAACAAAATATCTAATAAAAAATAATAAAAACAGACCCATGGGTAGGCTTTGCATGTTATATTTCCGATTCTTTTCCCTCTCGTGAACAAAATTGCATTTTGCCCCTTCCCCTATCTCTCTCTATCCCTCCCTTCCCCTTTACTCTCTCTTCTGCCCTGCCTTCCTTTTTAATTTTTTTTTTTAAATACATGACAGAGTATCTCTGTGCAGCCCTGGCTAGCTTACGACACCCTGTGTAGACTAAGGTGGTCTCAAACTCGGACATCAGCCTGCCTCTACATCCCAAATGCCAGAATCAAAGGCTGTGACCACACTCAGTGCTTCGTTTATGTACTTTGTGACAAGGTCTTACTTCACAATCTAGGCTGGCCTTGACTCATGGCAATCTTCTGCTTTCACCACCTGGTTGTTGGGATTAGAGGTATCAGCTGTCACGTCCTGCTAATAGACTTTATTTTTTGGAATGCTGTTTTATCAAAGGTCATTTTCCCCCTTCAGGATTTTCCTGAATATACCTAACCCAAGTAAACAGAAGTTCCTCTACAGACTATTGGCAGCTTATCAGCTATGTGTGCTTTAAGAGGTTTTAAATGCACATGGTGAAACAACTCAGTTTACTTTATTTAAAAATGTTTTATTAAAATACACTGTTATGACCATCAAATTATAGTCATTTTATTAAAATAAAAATTATTCTTCCCTTGATACCTTATGACTTATGAACAAACAAAACAAATGTAAAAAATCCACCTTATGTCTTCCCCTTACAAGAACATTATAGAGTATATGTTTAGGCTGACATCTTTAATAAGCAGTTTACCTCTGAAAAACATTTTGGTAGAATATTATTTAGTAAGTCACACTGCCAATTGTTAAAATTGATGATAGAGTTATAATGCTACTTAACTAAATATTAAACATTTTTTACTAAAAATATTAAAAATGCAGAAAGTGAGACCCTTTAATATTACTTTCTCCCTTTAATATTACTTCTTTACCCCAGAGAAACACTTAGACCTGGTATCTGATAACCAGAGGACTGTAGTCAATAAGGAATATAGATAGTGGGGGCCTTACAACTTAAACTCCACTAGAAAGAAAAATATATTAGACATTTTTTACAACAGTCTTCAACCAGTTACACTCTAAGTTCCCCAACTACAGCCAATTCCTTCTGCACAGGTACAGAAAACAGTTTTCCTCCTACTCCTGACAGCATACTTTTAATTGCAGTGCTTTTGATGTTGTTGTACATTTCACTTCTTGTTCATTGTAACTTCATACACATTGCACATATTCCCTTCAGTTAACTAAGAATTATGTAAGTTATCAATTCTTTGAAATTTTAATTAAGTAACTTAGTAAGTCTAGTTTCAAAAATATCTTTAGTTGCCAAATGTTTGATGTTTACAAAAGAGTTTTTTTGTTATAATTTGTTTTGTTTTTTTTAAGCATTGTTTTGTATAATCTTCATTCTTCTGCCTTATGGAAGAGATGACTGATGTTAAGATGTATTACTTCCAGGCTGCAAAGCACAGCTCTCATCAGTACCATGCTGAAGAGTTGGGAAGGGCAGCAAGGAAGTAGGGGGTCATGAGAGCCAAGAAGCACCTGGGCAGAGAAGGCATGGGATGTTGGCAAATAATGATTAAAAATAATACTCTGAGCTTTCATGAATATTTGAGGGAAGAACAGAGGAGTCCAAAAGAAGGATTCAAGAGCCATTAGGCAGGATTTGAAACTAGTCTCAAGGGTTCAGGAACTAGAACATTTACTCTCAGCATCCCTGGGTGGCAGAGGGGAGCAAGGGGATGGATGTTTTTCTTGGCTCATCAACGATGATGTGTCTGAAAAGTAGGATGGCATGGATGGCAGGGAGGAAAATCACTACCCATGCTTGGAAGTTCTAAGCGACGCTCTTATTTGTCAGAGGGAATAAATATTTTTCCAAAGCAAGGAAGCAGCTGCAAGGATCTAAGAAAATAAAACAATTTCAGGAAACGCCTATAGTTCCTGCTGTAGAGGACAGAACACGATGAAGGATGGCACAAAGAGCCTGCAGTGACTGTGCCCCATTCCTGCACATTCCCATGGTGTGAGAAGTTTTAAATTGTGATTTGTAGAAGGACATCACCATTTCTGCAGCATATAATATATACATTCACTTTCTTGGCACCTGCCCTATGTGTTAGTTAGGCCTTTGAGAAAATTTAGGTATTTTCATCCTATTTATACATTTTACCCCTTTCATTTCTCTCTCCTCCTGTCTCCTTCTTCCCACTCTCTTCTGCTTTTGTATTTCTCTGAATATTTAGTTAGATAGAATACTGGTAGATAAATGGGCAGGTGAGATATAAATAACAATAACACAGACAGACATCGATAGGTAGTATAGCTAGTTAGAGATATAGATAGATAATAGATGAAGAGGTAAATGACAGATTGATAGATAGGTAGGTAGATAGATAGATAGATAGATAGATAGATAGATAGATAGATAGCTTTATATGTTTGTGGAAAACGTCTACGATCCACAAATATAATGGGGTCAACATAAGATATTCTCTTTTCTGACTCTGGCTTATTTTCCTAAATACGATAATCTTCAGCTGCATTCATTTACAGAGCAGGTATCTCTATGGCACAATGATTTCAAGATCTTCTGGTAAATAACCAGGGTCATCATGTAGTTTTATGCAGAACCTCCTTACTGATTTCTGTAGCTATGAAACTAATCTGCATTCCCAGCAGCAGAGTGTCTTTCCTTTTCTGCACATCCCCATTGCATTCCCAGCAGCAGAGTGTCTTCCTTGTTTTGCACATCCTCATTGACATTTGTTGCTGTTTGTTTTCTACCTGGTCAATTTTACAGGGGAGAATTGAAATCTCAATGTAGTTCTAATTTTCATTTCCCTGGTGGCTAACAATGTTGACATCCTTTATTTACATATGTCTAGTGATTATTTCCATTTCATCTTTTGGCAACCAGCTCCTCATTTCATTAGCTCAACTATTAATTAGGTTATTTGGGGGCCTTATTGATATATACTTCCTGAGTTTTGCATATGCTCTAGATACTAATTCTATGTAAGCAAGGATTTTGTTCTACTCTGTATACTTCCCCCTTATTTAACTAATTGTTTCTGGTTCTATGAAAATGTTTACTTTCCTGTGATAAAAAACTTATTATTAATAATTGCTGTGGTCTTGTGATCAACAAGACCAACCAAGAAATACTTTATTCCAATTGTTTTGAAGGTTAATGGTATCTTTGTTGGTGCATATATCAATTAGTAATATTTGTATTGGATGGCTTAATACTCAGACAAAAATAGCCTTCTTGATGTGTTTCCTAAACATTATCTCAAGAGCCAACATAAATGTTCTTCTATTTTCTTGGCCCAATAATTGACATTTGTGTGCAGAGATCCATCCTTTCATCACACACAGGCAATAATACAAGCTCCTGTTTGTCTATTCTAGGAAATGACTAAGAAAACATAACCCCAATCCTCTATTCTACACTAGGTACCAAAATAATTTCACAGCCGATTTAAAACTCTTACCCTCATCTTCATGCCCCAAGTGGGATGTGACCTGTCTAGGCAGGAAACCATCTGAATATTCCCTCCCAACCTCTTTCTGCTTTGTGTTCCCCTGCTCCCAGCCGCGCTCTGTTCCTACAGTTAACCTTACAGAACAAGATAAAGCTTTCTTGCCCAATGAAGCAAGCAGTTAAAAAAAAAAGTCTCTCCTTGAAAATGTACCTGTCTCTATTTCTCCCCAGAAATAGATATTAATCCTGCCCCCTTGTCAATTCCATCAGTAGTCAAAGAACTTCCGAATATAAAAATGTTCAGTACTTTTCCATGTTGCTCACATCAAACTATTTCATTATGTCCAACTAAAATGAAGTAGAAAATAGAAGACAGTACTTGTTCACCTCTGGGATGATCTCATATATTTTCTAAGCATATGATCCCCACTGGCTTCTCTCATGTGCAGCTCAGGAGTACCAAAAACATGGCTATGTGTTTATGGTTCAATTAAAATGCTTTTCCTTGTACTACTCAACATGCACCATGACAACACCACATAAGTAACATTACACAGGGAAACACTGACATCACCTTGACAGTACATTCATACAATCAATTCATTGTCTCAAAAACAGTGAGATTTCTAGGGCAGTGATAATCTCATGAAAGTATAAATTTAACCATTGATTTTTCTCTTAGCTTATGATTTTGCCCTGCAGTTGTGTAAGCACCAGGTCATGGCTCAAAAATCTATTGTGGAAAGAAATGTAGATGAAATCTTCAATTTCTGAACAAGAAATAGTGGCCAAATAGAAAGATGATCTTTATGAATGTTATTATCAATAAATCCTACCTCATGCAATTACATTGTACTAGGCACTGCATGACAGTAAGACTAAAGGTATAGATTTTGAAGGAGAAAGTTTTGTTTGAGGGGATGTTGCAGGGGAGGTCAGTACTTAGACAAAGAAGCATCTAGCTGCTACTAGGAAACCCATTCACAGAGTCAGGAAACAACAAACACAAATGAAGAACCACAGAATCTATTTGCAGATTTTTTTAAAAAAAGTGCTAAATGACACTTTTTACAAAAGGCATGCTTCGGAAATTGATAATGAACATCATGAAAAATAGACAATTATTGAATTTGCATGTTTACTGATGTGGGTAGTAGTAAATTTCAAGTCAGAATCTTTGTACTGTTACGGTTAGACTCCTGTATTAACTTAGGTTGAAAAAAAATGGCTTTTTGAGGTTGCTTTATTAGACTTCAGGACAAATAAAGCATTAGAGATATCAAAACAGATCCAGAATGATTAGTCAGAAGGAAAAGTACCTGGAATTCAGACCTGGTGATCTTAGTTCATTCCTCAAAACCCATAAAAAGATGGAAAGAGAGAAGCGACTCCACACAGCTGTGCTCCATATAGTATCATTGCATGTACACCACCTGGACACAGACCATCTCCAACATACAGCGATAGAGAGGTGTCTTAACTAATAAGATGCTTCTTTTCTTTGATTCACTGGAGATGAAGAGGTAGAGAATACAGCTAACTGCACTGTGTATTGGATAGTCTGAAATGTCAGACTGTGATTCCTGGGTTTGTTGGTTTGTTTTTGTTTTTGCTTTTGCTTTGTTTGCTTGTTTTTTTACTTTTGTCCTCGAAAAGTTACTTTTTAAGTTTTAGGGTTGTTCCATATTCATAGAGTAAGGGCAATAATAACTTTAAATGATGGCTAATAAATAATACCATTAAGCCATGTTAAGGATTAATGATAAAGGATTTCTCTTACTTAGCATAGCAGCTAGTACTTAAGTTGTCAGTAATTGAGAATTTACTATTTACTTACTTACTTACTTACTTACTTACTTACTTACTTACTTACTTACTTGTGTTTATGTATCTGTATGTTCAGCTGCTGGCATTAGTCAAGGCCATATCCTCTGGATGTGGAGATACTGATGTTTGCAATCTACCCAGTAAGTGCCAAGATGCAAACTCATGTCTTCTGGAAGGTGAACAAGAGCTATGAACCTCTGAGTCATCTCTCCAGTCCCACCATCATTAGCTATCCCTGACTAATGGGCATTAGCAACATATAATTCTGAAGGACTTGCATCTGATGCTTAATAATGTTCTCTTGGCATGTTTGATGTAGTGGTTAGATGAAATTAGCAATAACCAAAGACATATATTTAGTAAAAGGAACACAGTGTAGTTAGTAATTGAATAAGGCAAACAGTGGCTCACACAGCTTACGGAGCTGACTCTTCAGCCCTCCATTTATTGCACTCGTAGACATAGGTGATATTTAAACAAAAAGAGGTGACTGATAACTCAGGATTCAAAGATTCTCTAGCATTCAGTAATTAACAATTACTAATGTTTATGGAGAATGATCAACAATGACAGCCACGATTTTTCTACTGTCACAGATTTTCCACTAAGATTAAGAATCTGATGCTGTGAGAAGTAAATCTTGATAAAAACCTGAATATTGCAGTAGTTGTACCACATCCCTCATTAGAACAGGAAGGAAACCATGGCGTTGTTAGAGAATTCTCATCTGCAGTTTAGCATATTCAGAGGGAGCCACTATGGAAAGACTGCTAGACTTTGTAATCTGTTCCTCACACTATTTTCAAAATAGTTAACTGGATATGGGTTTTAAGTAAGAACACACTTTTTAGAAGTATATTAAGAGTTGGGTTTAAAAGCAGGCCTATTTTTACCCCCAGTGTAGAGGGCGTAAGTACTCACAGAAAAGCAATGGAAAAAACAGGAATGTTAATTACCCAGAGTGGCCTCCTCAATGGAGGAAATTATACCTGTTCTCCACCCTGAAGGCTGAAAGTCCATGTTGGCTGATTTCCTGGTGACCTTTCCTATCTGGGAGACCAGACTTCACCCAAGTCTCCCGATTGTTTATTCCTTCTCCCTAGCTCTTTATTGCTAACTTTGTTTCTTTGTCAACAAAACCCATACTTGGGGGAGATGTCACCTGAACTTACAGCCTGCTGACCTCTGTGCTATCTCCGCAAGCCTCCAAAAGTTTGAACCAGCACTGGCTGAAGAGTGCTGAACTAGGTTTCCCTTCTTCTATCTTGAGGTTAAGTTCCCTGCTAGCATTAGAGCTTTCAGGGAACAAAGCATTCGTGTAACACTAATCTATCGGACTGATTTACATATATCATTGAAGGATTTAAGAAATGTTTTCTATTATGTAAAATTGAAAAAAAATTTGAGATAGGTGACCTGTGGTGAATATGAAGCTTAGTCCTAGGAACACTGAAATAACCCTGTCCAAGAGAAATCAGAGGCATGTACACACATACTTGTAAGAAAGAGTGATTCATAAATTAATAAAGTGTGATTATCTTTTCCCCAATATCTCATTCCTTTTATCAATATTCCATTTATTTTATCAGAGGTCTACCTTGCATCAATATACTGTTATGTTTTTGTGAAATTGCCTATATGTGAATCTTCCCATTGCATAATTTGGGAAAAAATCAGAGCCTGAGTATTGGAAAGATAAAAAAGGAAGAGAAATAGTCACACACTAGTTTTAAGAGATTTTTCCCCCCACACTCTTGGAGGATACAACATAAATTAGAGCCTTGAAGTTCATCTGCTCGAAAAATCACTTGATTTATATTTTTCAAAGAAATTTGTTTTGACCCCTACTAGATCACAGATTCTTCTATAAAGGTCAGGATTCAGAGTTAGATTAAAAAAAAAACATCAAAAATTGTAAGATCATTCAGTCATGACTCTTATACTCTACAGAAAGAATAACATAAAGAGAAACTATCTCCATTAATATTCATATAAAATGGGTACCCAGCACTTAAAATATATTTATGACATAGTGAGAGAGTTAAGATTAAAGAAAAAGAAAACAACAACAACAACAACAACAACAACAACAACAACAACAAAAAACCCAGAAACTATACAGGGAATAAAGTATTGTTTCTATCATATACTTCATGTTTTATTTTGAGGTTATATGAAGGTATTATGTATTTAAACATTTTGGAAGAGAGATAAAGAATTTCTGGTTTTGTTTTCATTAAAATTAAATTGAAATGAGTTAGGCACACATAACTTCTTTCATTCTCTGCTACAAACTGTAGCAGTCTTGTCTACATTTTCTGGGAGAATAACCGATGTTCCAAGTTTCCTCAGGAGGCTCTATTGTCCTCACATACTTACTTCCCATTCCTGAAAAGTATTTCCATATTAGACTTCTATAATATGTCCTTTAAGATAGTGCTGAGATGAATCTTTCTTTGTAATTGCTGCCATTATTGGGAAAATAAAGTTCATGTTTTCTCTTGTGCTGTCAATTTGTGTTATTATTATTATTATTATTATTATTATTAGTAGTAGTAGTAGTAGTAGCAGTAGTAGTAGTAGTAGTATATGTTGGGGTACATTGTGTGAAGATATGTATCTGTATATTCAGTTGTTCTGTTCCAGCAAATAGCTTAATGCTAGCCGGATTCTGAAATAGCCATTTCTATGGCCCAATCCTCACCTCATAATTTGCAAATTAATTATGTAAATTAATAAGCATTTATATCATTATTTACATCACTGATAGGCCTGAGCCAGTCCTACTATATTTGGTGCCCAACAGAGAGCAGAAATCCAAGCTTAGGACACTAGGTTTGGATATCAGGCCAAATGTCTAGACATGAGAGCTGGACAAGAGTTGTCAGGTAGAGAAGCTATGGAAACAGTGGAAAAACATCTGCTTACTAGCTCACAAAGGCTGCAGGCTGTAGCAGCAGCAAGATACTCTGTTGGGAGGCACAGCTCCATATAATATATCTCTATCTATCTATCATCTATCTATCTGTCTATCTATCTATCTATCTATCTATCTATCTATCTATCTATCTATCTATGTGTATACATATATACACATATGTGTGTGTGTATGTGTATGGGCGTGTGAGTGTGTGTGTATGTATATATACAGTGAAAGAGGGAGAGAGAGAGGGGGGGAAAGAAAATTGAATACAGAAAGATTTAGAAGGAAATTTTAAGTTTGAAAATAATAAAATGAAATCTTGGAGAGAGAAATAAAAATAAAGATGTTTTGTAAATATGCATAGAAATTTCTCTGAAAGAAGGAAAGAGTTTGCACAATTAAAAAGAAAAATTTTCCATGTTAATAAATGAAAAACATTATGGAAGAAGAAATTTTGACCTATATAGTTTCATTTTACTTACCGTCGTTATGGAATTAATTACAATATGTTCAACAATGACACAGCTTTCTGTATGTTCTCTAAGAAAGATCAAAATAAAGCAGACTTACATAAAGAGAGGACCAAGAGATGGAATGCTAAATTACAAGTGAAAGAAATAAAGGCAACACAAGGCTCTTGCCAATAGAAAACAATACATTGATAGCAGCTAGAACTGAGAGCTCTTTGGCTGCAAGACGCCTGTCAGCTCTTTCTGCTATGGGACTGCCTAGGCAGAGCGGCAACGCCTGAACTGCAAGAATCACCAACAGGACTTTGTTGCTGCAGCATGAGATAACAAAGCTGGTCCAGAGCTTAGAACTAACTGGCTTTCTCTCTCTCTCTCTTTCTGTCTCTGTCTCTCTCTCTCTCTCTCTCTCTCTCTCTCTCTCTCTCTCTCTCTCTCTCTCTCTCTCTCTCTCTCTCTCTCTCTCTCTCTCTCTCCTCTCTCTTCTCTTTCTCCCTTTTTTTTTTGTTTGATTTGTGTTCAAATATTTTCCCCTAAAGAGCTGCAATAACGGATATTAAAAGTCCTTCCTGGGATATGTTTTTTTTTTTCCAACTTTCCCTAATGGTGGGAATAACTCATTATCAATGGCCCTTCATGAGAGAGAAAAAATTAGGGCAAGCTAAGTACTAAGCTAATGCTGTTAAAATTTCCAAAGGTATTACTCATTCATTATATGGATTATATCTTACTGGCTGATTCGGATGCAGATACCTTAGGAAAAAACGTTTGATGAGATAAAGAAAATTTTGCTCTGTTGGGGATTACTAATTGCTCCTAAAAAATACAGAGGAGATTCTATTAATCATCTAGGATATAAGACAGGTGTACAAAAAACTCATTGCTCAATTAATTATGTTAGGGATGTGTTAACCACAGAATGGTGAGTCAGGAGGTATGCTGTATTGAGGAAGAGACTATGCTCTTGTTTCAACAGGACGTGGAAAGCTATGGACTGCTTCAAAGTTAATAGATTAGATTTGACCAGGGAAGACCTCCTCCAAACCCCAATTGCAGACATTGAAGCAGAAACTCATAAAAACATCAAACGGGTGACACAAATGCTAATTCTCTTACATGGAAACAGCTCAGGAGACTAGCTGAGACATGAAGAAATCTTGTTGGCTACCTGGTCTTCATGACTTATTATTACCTACCATCTTTTCTTATGGCATAGATGGGGATTTATAACACCCTATTACCGTCGGGATCTATATCCCAAATTAACTTATAGATGCCTTTCACTATCTCACACATAGAACAGAAAATCATCATTAGCTGATTTATGCATACCACACAGTCCATCAATGTGTCGGTGCACAAATGTACTTTCAATATTACCTTCAAAATTTTATGTTTTCTGAGTGAAAGGACCAAACAACAAGGCATATAGCCCAGGTGTTCCAGCCTCATAGATGGCCTCAGCTTCTGTTTCCTCAAAAACTGCATCTAGGACAACCTCAAAGATGCTAGCTAGAAAGGTCTAGCCTCACAGACTGCTTCAGACAGGACTTTAGTTAAGTCCTGTACTTTCCTGTCACTCAGAGCCAGGATAACAAGAGAATCAAGTGAAACGCCCAGGATTTGGCCAATATCTCAATTTTCTTAGGGTCCCCAAAAAGTTGACTTTGTTCTCAGACAACAGGTTTTTAGACACCTGGTTGTTTATGAATATTTCTCATTGTTTATGGGCATTGGTCTCAAGTTGTTATCAGTCAAGACCAGGAAGGAAACAAAGTAAAAAGGAAAAGGTTAGCTTCATGAATCTTTCTCTCCCTTTCTCCCCTGTATCATTCTTTTTCTCTTATCTAGTGCATGTGCATGTGTGTGTGTGTGTGTGTGTGTGTGTGTGTGTGTGTGTGTGTGTGTAGGAAAGGGGATAAAGGGAAAATAGGGGTACTATAGTGGTGAAAGGATTAAAGGGTAGGTTACTGAATCTCCTTGATAAGAAAAAGTAGATTATTATATTGATTTTTAGACTTGAAAGCAACGACAAGTATCAAATATCTTAATTGGTATGAGATTTTTCTATGATGACAAAAATTAACGTTATTTTTGTTACAATGTACTACATATATTTGTAACTTTTGTTCAAAGTGCACATGCAACTCATTAAAATGTAATATAAAGTTCCAGTCTTTGAATGTGACTATTGTAAACTGATTAGGATACTTAAGGAATACAAATTAATAATTAGTCAGCTATAAATGCACTTGCAATATTTTTAAGTACTAGTTTAGTTAATTACAGAAATAGGCTTTATTTAGCTTCCTATTTATGTTTTTTCCCTAGATTAAGCAAAAAGTAAATAGTTAAAAACAAGTTACCTATCTCTATTTTGATATACTTTAGATAGATAAGTGATTCTCCAACACTTCAGAGATCTATAGATTATGGGATTTAAGATTTCTAATAATAAATGGTTTTTCTGACTGAGAAATACATCAGCTCCAGGCAGTACCTCCATTCTTCTCTGAAGGTGATGCGCACTTAAGAACCACAACCTGTTGTTTGTTTCTGTGGTTGCAAAGATGGCCACGAGGCAAACTACCACCCTTACCTCAACAGCTGAAAGCATGTCCCAACTGTGGACACTGGAAAGTTGATTGCTCAACTTTACAGAGATAAAGCCGAAGAGCCCATCAAAATTCCTGCTTCACAGATAACTCTGTAAGATCTTCTGGCCCTGACAGCTGAAGATGAACACCTCACAGAGAATGTGTGCTGACAGTTCAGGCAGCCAGCAGTCTGGCATTTCTTTAGAGTTGGAAGCTCCTTGCTGTTATTTTCTGTTCACTTGGGTCAAATTATTCTTCTCAGGTCTCTTAGGGTTAGTAACCAGATAGTTACTGTCTTACAGTATCCCTTAGTTATCAGAAGTTAAAAAGAAAACTCATGAACGACGTGTAAAGTTTATAAAGTTTAAGCGACATAAAAGCTTAAGTTAGGAAGGATCTAAGAAAGTAATTTAGGGTCTAAGGAGATGTTTTGAGGATGGTAAATGAAAGTTGTGAAAGTCAGAGAATATGAAAGCTTGAATAATGATAGAAAGTGATTCTGGACTCACTAAGATAAGATAGATAATGGAGTACTTTCTCCAAGTTGCCAAATACAGATGGACTGAATATTGTGAATGTAATTCTCATCTGATAGTTCTCCTGATTGTTCTTGTATATATTTTATTGTTATTAGAGGAAATATGATTATTGGACTAAAAGGCGGGAGATGCTATGTGAAGGTGTGTCTCTGTATGTTCAATTGCTAATTCTGTACTGGCAAAGGGCTGAATGCAGGCAGGATACTGGTATTGCCATTTCTATGTCCCAAAATTGTTCTCATATTTTGTAAATATTCATTCTTCCTTACTTGTCTGAGGCATTCTAGAATTGTATCTTATTGGCTGTAATAAAGATCGGATGGCCAATTGCTGCCTAGTAAGTGGAGCACAGATCTTCTGGGCAAAGAGAGGGAATCAGGGAGAAGAAATGAGACATGAAGAGTCAGAGGACACAGGTGGATAGATGGATGGGAGCAGACTAGACAGGTAGACCTGGCCTGTGGTGGGATGTAGTGCCAGGATAAGTCAGGTAAAAGTTGTTGGGAGACTGCCCAGAAAAATGTCTAAGCTTTAAAATATTATATAAATCTTACTTATATTGCTGGTGGGTTCGAGAAGTTCCTGCTACAATTATGTGTGTGTATGTGTATGCATGTATGTGTGTATTTTTAAATTTTAGGTTTTTGTATTAGATATTTTCTTTATTTACATGTCAAATGATATCTCCTTTCCAGGTTTCCCCTCTGAAGAAAATAAAATAAAAATAAAATAAAATAATCCTTGTTCCCTCCCCTCTTCCTCCTCCCCCTGATCATGAAACCTACCCTCTCCCACTTCCTGGCCCTGGTATTTCCCTACACTGGGGCATAGAACCTTCACAGGACCAAGGGCCTCTCCTCCCATTGATGACCAACTTGGCCATCCTCTACTATATATATACTGCTGGAGCCATTAGTCTCACCATGTGTACTATTTGGTTGGTGGTATAGTCCCTGGGATTTCTGAGGGTACTAGTTAGTTCATATTGTTGTTTGTCTTAAGGGGTTGCAAACCCTTCAGCTCCTTGGGTCCTTTCTCTAGCTCCTTCATTGGGGACCGTGTGCTCAGTCCAATGGATGGCTGTGAGCCTCTATTTTATTAGTCAGGCACTGTCAGAGCCTCTCAGGAGACAGCTATAGCGGGCTCCTATCATCCAGCACTTGCTGGCATCCATAGTAGTGTCTGGATTTGATGATTGAATATAGAAAGGATTCCCAGGTAGAGCAGTCTCTGAATTGTCCTTCCTTCAGTCTCTGCTTCATAGTTTGTCCTTTCATGTGTATTTTGTTCCCCCTTTTAAGAAGGAATGAAGTATCTACACTTTGGTCTTTCTTCTTTTTGAGTTTCTTGTGGTTTGTGGATTGTAATTTGGGTATTCCGAGCTTCTGGGCTAATATCCACTTATCAGAGAATGCATACCATGTGTGTTCTTTTGTTATTGGGTTACCTCACTCAGGATGATGTTCTCCAGATCCATCTATTTCCCTAAGAATTTCATAAATTCATTGTTTTTCATAGCTGAGTAGTAGTCCATTGTGTAGATGTACCACAATTTCTGTATTCATTACTGTGTTGAGGGACATCAGGGTTGTTTCCAGTTTCTGGCTATTATAAATAAGGTTGCTATGAACATAGTGGAGCATGTGTCCTTATTACATGTTGGAGCATCTTCTGCCCAGGAGTGGTATAGCTGGGTCCTCCGGTAGTACTATGTCCAATTTCCAGAGGAACTGCCAGACTGATTTCCCAAGTGGTTGTATCAGCTTGCAATCCCACCAGCAATGAAGGAGTGTTTCCCTTTCTCCACAACCTCGCCAGCATCTGCTTTCACCTGAGTTTTTGATTTTAGCCATTCTGACTGGTGTGAGGTGGAATCTCAGGGTTGTTTTGATTTGCATTTCCCTGATGACTAAGGATGTTGAACATTTCTTTAGGTGCTTCTCAGCTATTCAGAATTTGTCTGTTGAGAATTCTTTGTTTAGCTTTGTACCCTATTTTAATAGGGTTATTTAGTTCTCTGGATTCTAACTTCTTGAGTTCTTTGTATATATTGGATATTAGCCCTCTATCAGATACAGGAATGGTAAAGATGTTTCCCAGTTTGTTGGTTGCCATTTTGTCCTATTGACAGTGTCCTTTGCCTTACAGAAGCTTTTTAATTTTATGAGGACCCATTTGTCAATTCTTTTTTTTTTTTTTTTTTTTTTTTTTTTTTTTTTTTTTTTTTTTTTTTTTTTTTTTTGGTTTTTGGTTTTTCGAGACAGGGTTTCTCTGAGTAGCCCTGGCTGTCCTGGAACTCACCAGGCTGGCCTCGAACTCAGAAATCCACCTGCCTCTGCCTCCCAAGTGCTGGGATTAAAGGCGTGCGCCACCACCACCCTGCTCATTTGTCAATTCTTGATCTTAGAGCATAAGCTATTGGTGTTCTCTTCAGGAAATTTTCCCCTGTACCCTTGTGCTCAAGGCTCTTCCCCACTTTCCTTTCTATTAGTTTTAGTGTATCTCATTTCATGTGGAGGTCCTTGATCTACTTGGACTTAAGCTTTGTACAAAGAGATAGGAATAGATCGATTTGCATTCTTCTACATGCTAACCACCAGTTGAGCCAGCACCATTTGTTGAAATGCTGTCTATTTTTCCACTGGATGGTTTGAGCTCCTTGTCAAAGATCAAGTGACCATAGGTGTGTGGGTTCATTTCTGGGTCTTCAGTTCTATTCCATTGATCCACCTGCCTGTCACTGTACCAATACCAAGAAGGTTTTTTTTGTTTTGTTTTCTTTTGTTTGTTTGTTTGTTTGTTTGTTTGTTTTTTTATCACAATTGCTCTGTAGTACAGCTTAAGGTCAGTGATGGTGATCATAGATTCTTTTATTGTTGAGAATAGTTTTCATTTTCCTGGGTTTTTTGTTATTTCAGATGAATTTGCAAATTGCTTAAGACTGTGTAGAACTGAGTTGGGATTTTGATGGGGATCGCATTGAATCTGTAGATTGCTTTCGGCAAGATGGCTATTTTTACTATATTAATCCTGCCAATCCATGAGCATGGGAGATCTTTCCATCTTCAGAGATCTTCTTTGATTTCCTTCTTCAGAGTCTTGAAGTTCTTCTCATCCAGATCTTTAACTTGCTTAAGTCACACCAAAGTGCTTTATATTATTTGTGACTATTGTGAAGGGTGTTGTTTCCCTAATTTCTTTCTCAGCCTGCTTAACCTTTGTGAAGAGGAAGGCTACTGATTTCCTTGAGTTAATTTTATATCCAGCTACTTTGCTGAAGTTGCTTATCAGGTTTAGGAGTTCTCTGGTGGAATTTTTGGGGTCACTTGAGTATACTATCATATCATCAGCAAATAGTGATAATTTGACTTCTTCTTTTCCAATTTGTATCCCTTGATCTCCTTTTGTTGTCTAATTGCTCTGGCTAAGACTTCAAGTACAATTTTGAATAAATAGGGAGAGAGTGGGCAGCCTTGTCTAGTCCCTGATTTTAGTGGGATTGTTTCAAGTTTCTCTGCATTTAGTTTGATGTTGGCTACTGGTTTGCTGTATATTGTTTTAATATGTTTAAGTATGGGCCTTGAATACCTGATCTTTCCAAGACTTTTATCATGAAGGTGTGTTGGATTTTGTCAAATGCTTTCTCAGCATCTAATGAGATTATCATACTTTTTTTTCCCTCTGAGTTTGTTTATATAGTGAATTACATTGATGGATATCCATATATTGAACCATCCCTGCATCCCTGGAATGAAGGCTACTTGATCATAATGGATGATCATTTTGATGTGTTCTTGGATTTGGTTTGCAAGAATTTTATTGAGTACTTTTGTGTCAACATTCATAAGGGAAATGGGTCTGAAGTTTTCTTTCTTTGTTAGGTCTTCGTGTGGTTTAGGTATCAGAGTAATTGTGGATTCATAGAACGAATTGGGTAGAATACTTTCTGTTTCTATTTTGTGGAATAGTTTGAGGAGTATTGGTATTAAGTCTTCTTTGAAGGTCTGATAAAACTCTACCCTAAACCCATCTAGTCCTGGGCTTTTTTTGGTTGGGAGATTATTAATGACTGTTTCTGTTTCATTAAGGGGTATGGGACTGTTTAGATCATTTATCTGATCTTGATTTAACTTTGGTACCTGGTATCTGTCTAGAAAATTGTCCATTTCATCCAGGTTTTCCAGTTTTGTCGAGTATAGGCTTTTGTAGTAAGATCTGATGATTTTTTGGATTTCCTCAGTGTCTGTTGTTATGTCTCCCTTTTCATTTCTGATCTTGTTAATTAGGATACTGTCTCTGTGCCCTCTAGTTAGTCTGGCTAAGGGTTTACCTACTTTGTTGATTTTCTCAAAGAACCAGTTCCTGGTATGGTTGATTCTTTTTGTTTCCATTTGGTTGATTTCAGTCTTGAGTTTGATTATTTCCTGCAGTTGACTCCTCTTGGATGAATTTGCTTCTTTTTGTTCTAGAGCTTTTAGATGTTCTGTCAAATTGCTGGTGTATGCTCTCTACACTTTCTTTTTGGAGGCACTTAGAGCTATGAGTTTTCATCTCAGGACTGCTTTCATTGTGTCCCATAAATTTGAGTATGTTGTGGCTTGGAAAGTCTTTAATTTCTTTCTTTATTTCCTCCTTGACCAAGTTATCATTGAGTAGAGTATTGTTAAGCTTTCACGTGTAGGTGGGTTTTCTATTGTTTATGTTGTTATTGAGGAGTAGCCTTAGTCCATTGTGATCTGATAGTATGCATGGGATTATTTCAATCTTCTTGTATCTGTTGAGGCCTGATTTGTGACCAATTATATGGCCAATTTTAGAGAAAAGTCTTCCATGAGGTGCTGAAAGAAGGTATATCCTATTGTTTTAGGATAAAAAGCTTTATAGATATCTACCTGTTTCATAACTTCTGTTAGTCTCACTGTGTATTTGTTTAAGTTTCTGTTTCCATGACCTGTCTATTGCAGAGAGTGGGGTGTTGAAGTCTGCCACTATTATTGTGTGTGGTACAATGTGCACTTTGAGCTTTAGTAAAGTTTCTTTTATGAATGTAGATGCCCTTGCATTTGGAGTGTAGAGGTTCAAAATTAAGAGTTCATCTTGGTAGATCTTACCTTTGATGAGTTGAAGTGTCCCTCCTTATCTTTTTTGATCACTTTAGGCTGAAAGTCGATTTTATTCGATATTAGAATGGCTACTCCAGCTTGTTTCTTGGGACCATTTGCTTAGAAAATTGTTTCTCAGTCTTTTATTCCGAGGTAGTGTATATCTTTGTCATTAAAGTAGGTTTCCTGTATGCAACAAAATGTTGGGTCCTGTTTATATACCCAGTCTGATAGTCTATGTCTTTTTATTGGGGAATTGAGTACATTGATATTAATAGATATTAAGGAAAAGTAATTGTTGCTTCTTGTTATTTTTGTTGTTAGAGTTGGAATTCTGTTCATGTGGCTATCTTCTTTTAGTTTTGTTGGAAGATTAATTTCTTGCTTTTTCTAGGATATAGTTTCCCTCCTTGTGTTAGAGTTTTCCCTTTATTATCTTTTGAAGGGCTGGATTTGTGGAAAGATACTGTGTAAATTTGATTTTGTCATGGAATACTTTGGTGTCTCAGTATATGGTGACTGAGAGTTTTGCTTGTTATAGTAGCCTGGGCTGGCATTTGTGTTCTCTTAGGATCTGTATGTCAACAACACAGGATCTTCTGGCTTTCATAGTCTCTGGTGAGAAGTTTGGTGTAATTCTGATAGGCCTGCCTTTATATGTTAGTTGACATTTTCCCCTCACTGCTTTTAATATTTTTTTATTTGTTTAGTGCATTTGGTGTTTTGATTATTGTGTGAAGGGAGGAATTTCTTTTCTGGTCTAAACTATTTGGAATTCTGGAGGCTTCTTGTATGTTCATGGACATCTCTCTCTCTCTCTCTCTCTCTCTCTCTCTCTCTCTCTCTCTTTTTAGTTTAGGGAAGTTTTCTTCTATAATTTTGTTGAAGATATTATTGGCCCTTTAAGTTGGAAGTTTTCACTCTCTTCTATACCTATTATCCTTAGGTTTGGTATTCTCATTTTGTCCTGGATTTCCTGGATGTTTTGGGATAGGAACTTTTTGCATTTTGCATTTTTTTTGACTGTTGTGTCAATGTTTTCTATGGTATCTTCTGAATCTGCGATTCTCTCTTCTACCTGTTGGTGATGCTTGCATCTATGGCTCCTGACTTCTTTTGTAGGTTTTCTATCTCCAAAGTTGTCTCTCTTTGTGAATTCTTAATTGTTTCTACTTCCATTTTTAGATCCTGGATGGTTTTGTTCAATTTCTTCACCTGTTTGGTTGTGCTTTCCTGTAATTTTTAAAGTGATTTTTAGGTTTCCTCTTTAAGGCTTGTACCTGTTTACCTGTGTTCTCCTGTATTTTTTTAAGGGAGTTTTTTAAATCCTTCTTAAATTCCTGTATCTCCATCATGAGATATGACTTAAGATCCAAATCTTACTTTTCTGGTGTGTTGGGATATCCAGGACTTGCTGTGGTGGGAGTACTAGGTTCTAATGATGCCAAGTAGTCTTTCTTGGTTTCTGTTGGTATGATTCTTCTGTTTGCCTTTTGCCATCTGTTGATCTCTGGTGTTAGATGTTCTTGCTGTCTCTGGCTGGACCTTGTCCCTTCTGTGGGTCTGTAAATCTGTGTCAGCACTTCTGGGAGATCAGCTCTCCTCTGCTAAGACCCATGTGTAGAGGGCTGTGGATCAGCCATCCCTCCTGAGTCCTGGGGTCAGAGCACTCCCTGGAGACAAGATCTCTGCTTGCAGGAAGGGTGCACAGAGGGCTGTGGATCTGCCTTCCCTCCTAGTTGTAGATGGAGGTAAAAAGGATCTTGTCCCAGCTGCCTGGCTGCTTCTGCTGCCTGTGTCTCCCAGCTGGTCCTATCTTAGAAAGTCACTGGAGAGAAAATGGTTGTGTGTGTGTGTGTGTGTGTGTGTGTCTGTCTGTCTGTCTGTCTGTGTGTGTCTGTTTGTGGCATGTGTGGGCATATCTAGTTAGTGTTGCCACCAAGAGCTTGAGTGAAGGGTTACTTACAGAAGAATGAATATGTGATATATTCCTAAAGAAAATGTGCCTTTTTCCCCTCAGCTTTTAACTGCCTAAATCTTGTCTAGAAGGGGTAGAGCCCTATGAATATCCCTCCTCCAAGTGAATGGATTCTACTTAATTAAATGAATTCTCTTCTTTTTTTTTTTTCAAAATGGTAACCACAGAAAGAGATTTGAGCTAGTATTTGTTGATTTCTCTTTTGGTTTTCTAAACACACATCAGTGAAGAGTTGTTAAAGACATAGAATGCGTTAGAACTTTTTCTCAGGGTTAATTTTAATTGAAGAATGTCCCACTTACCCAAGGAAGATCTTACTTGACGCTGCTTCTTTGTTTGATGGAATACATACCACTTCAAATAAATGCTTTAAGATTTAAAAATGTATCTGATTTCAATTTGGTGACAACTTTTTCTCTATACCATTCCTCCAAGGTACAAAGAAGTGATGTCACAGCTCTCCTTGTTGTTCCTGGGGTGTATTCCACTCAGGTTTATTCATATTTTCATGTCTTGGATAGGGTTGTGAAAACCAGATTTTCCTCCATTTACCTGACATATATTGTTTGTTAAAGTGATAGGGGAAACTCTACTCATTCCTTGCATCCAAACTAAATACAAAATTCTTGCCTGCATTTTATGGTCAAAGTCTAACTCTTTGGTATCTAGCTTGGTAGTATGAATTTGAACTGGGAGGATCTTGGAGGATTTTAATCAACGATTAGGTAACAATGCTGAATCATAGGGATCAGGAATTAAATTGCTGCATGAACATATATAACATGTAAATGTTTAGGTACAGTTGTAGTTTAGGCAACAGTAATAATTCTTGTTATATTCCCTAGTCAGGTTAATTTCTATTTTACTTTTAGTAATTCACTCACAAACATTACATGCATTCCTTTTGAAGCCTGTAATTATGTTTATTTTCTATATTAAGATATCTCCTTATACTTTATAAACCTAGAGCCATGCCTAAATTTAAAATTTAAGCTAAATTAGGCACAAAACAGTCAGTGATCATTTTAATATTGAGGGTTTTAAAGGGTACATTATGAAAAAATTAACATGCAAAAGCAGCACAAAGCTAAATTATTTATTATGGAAAAATTAGTCAATCTAGTTACTCCCCTAAATTTTACATGAATAAAATATTACAGAAAATTTCCTTTTGGGTGATCAGTATATAGATCAGAAACTCCCCAAAGAAACTGTATTAATAAAGTTAACTCATTCCTTATTAATGCCCTAGGCATTTTAGCAACATGCAAAGTGAAATATCCACCTGAAAAATGACTTTAATGATAAGTTATTTCTTTGCCTTATGTACATAATGGAAAATTAGTTCAGGAGGAAAATCTCAAAGGGACAAAAAAAAATAGCCCAGTGTGAAAATTTGCAAATACTTTCTTGGATTGGGTACAAATGTTATCCAGGCCAATACCAGAGATAAATTCTTTCTATCCTATTTACAACGCAATCTTGATTAGTTAAGAGCTCATTTTCCAGTTTGTGAATTATCTAGGTCCTTGAACCTTCTCTTCCCTCTGGCTGATTACCTCCCATTTCTCTGCTCATTAGCATCTCTACCAAAAAGGGGAGGAGTCCAGGTGAAAAGAAAAAGAGCAATCTTAAACAGTTTGGCACTTGGTTTAAAAACAAAAACTTCCAATTGCCAACATGTATAGGCACACACTTTTCTTATTTGCAAAAATCTATTCAAGGCGGCAAAGCACACACACACACACACACACACACACACAGCACACAACACACAGCACAATGTACACGGCACAGCACAAGGATAGGGATATAGTATTAGATTTATCAGTAACCCCGTGACGTGTCAAAATCCTAGCACTTAGAGTTTAATCTCATAAAAGTATTTGTCTTTACCTCTATGTCAGATCCTCATCGTGAGCTAGGATAGCCTTACTTTACCTTCTTCACTGAGCTATTGAGAAAAGAATAAAAAGAAGTACAGACTCAACTAGAATCTGTTCTCTGTGATGCTGGTATACATTATTAATCCTATGATTTATATATTAAACCCCTTGCCACTTTGCAGGGTTTTCTTTCTTTCTTCCTCCCACCTTTCCTTCCTTTCTTTCTTTCTCTCTTCCTTTCTCTCTCTCCCTTTCTTTCTTTCTTTCTTTCTCTCTTCCTTTCTCTCTCTCCCTTTCTTTCTTTCTTTCTTTCTTTCTTTCTTTCTTTCTTTCTTTCTTTCTTTCCTATTTTATACAATCAAGGACTGCTTTCTAGAAAAGCTCATTGTCAGGATGTCACTCTTTATTTATTTATATATATATATATATATTTATTTATTTTCTATTAAACCTTCTTGGTTCTGGTGTTGTTATAAAATGAACATTTGAACAGTTAAAAAGACCAGTGAAATCTAGTGCTGTCTTTCCTGTTGGGTTGGGTTTTTTGGATTTAGATTCTTTCCTGCCTGCTATTAGTGAGAGAGCTTCCCAGTATACTGGAACTTGTATACATTACTTTCAAAATCTCCAAAAACAATGTGAATTTTTTACTGTGATTTTACCTCTTTAAATGAAGTTGTAGCCTGCAGATTAAATTCTGAGTCAAGTGAGTGGTTTTTTATACATGTTTACCTATTCTATCAAAGTATTCCTTGTTTGTGATATTTGAAGGATGTTTGGTCAGCCTGGCCAGACATTAAGCAGGTAGTCAAATGTCTCCCAAGACCAGAATCCTTTTAGATGGTTTGTAGTGATCTGGATCATGTTTGTAAGTCATAGGCACAGACTTACATTCAACCCAAGTGGGATCAATTACCTCTCTATACAAATGAATTTAAAGGAAAATATTATTTAAGTAGAGTTTTGGAGACATTAAAAATGTTAACTTATTAATGATTTTAACATCACCTTGATGCCTGAATCTCACTGGAAGGGGAAATAAAGTAGACAGAGCAGGTAGATGGGAACAGGGCATTAGACTGGTATGGGGATGAGGATGGGAACAGGAGGGATCTGTTCAGGGGAGGATGGAGGGTGAGAGTACTAGGAAAGACAACTGGAATAAGCAGGTAAATCTCTGGTATGAACCAGAAACCTAGGGCAATGGAAACTCCCAGAATTTATGAGTGTTACCATAGTTAAGACTCCTAACAATAGGGGATATGGAACCTGAATGGACCATCTTCTATAACTAGGATTGACTTCCAATAGCAGGGCATAAGACACCAACCCAGCAACAAAACTTCGACCTACTATTTGTCCTGCCTTCAGATGTGCTGGGGTAAATGTGGCACAGAAATTGAGGAAGTGGAGAACTATGACTGGTCCACCTTGAGAACCATCCCATAAGAGGGAGCCCAGCCCTGATATTGCCTGGAGGGCCAGAAACCACAGGCTGCATAGCCCAGAGATGTAGAATAGGTCAAACATAAATGGCCAAAAGAGAAAAAAATATTCAATGAAATAATTGCTAATAATATTCTGCTATACTAATAGATTGGTGTTTAGTCCAGTTGGCATCAAAGAGGCTTTATGCAGCAACTGATAGAAACATACATAGACACACAGCCAAACATTAGGCAAAGCTTGGACAATCCTATAGAAGAGGGATAGGAAGGATTGTAGAGGAGTCAAGGACACAACAAGAAAACTTATGGAATCAAACCTGGGCCTATAGGGTCTCACAGAGACTGAATCACCAACCAGGGGGCCCTCATGTGACTGACCTAGGACCGCTACACATATGTAACTGTTGTATAGCTTGATCTTCTTGTGGAACTCCTAACAGTGTGATCAAGGACTGCTTCTGACTCTGTTGCCTGCCTTTGAGACTCTTTCCTCTTACTGGGTTGCCTCCTCTAGCTTAGTCTTATTGCAAGTTGATATGCCATGGCTGTTTGATAATTATCCATGCAAGGCCTGTCTTCTAAGGAGAAATGAAGTAGGAATAGATGGGAGGGAGGTGTGGAAGAAAGGAAGTAGTGGGGGAGGGACTAGGAGAAGAGGAGGGAGGGGAACTGTGGTTGTAAGACTCTGTCTAGCCTTAGCTTACTGGGGACCCCCTGAGTGAACCATGTAGAGCTTGGATCAATGCAAAAAGCAAGAGGATTTTATTGTTCCAGTGCACTGGGGTCGTCCCCGACCCTAAGGAGAGGCAGCGATGCTGCACAACTTGTTCAGCGAGCTTTTATACAGTTTCAGGGCAGCAGCCATTAGGCACAATGTGATTTGCAGAACAGTGTGACTTTTTAAACTGACTGGTCTTTAGGGAATGAGGTGGCAAGAACTTCCCTTGTCTGAAGGTGACAAAGGTCCATCCTTCGGAATGTGTCCCCACCTGCAGGTCAGTTTGAACCCTGTGGTCTGAGGAATGTTAATTAACCTCTCCCTTTTGGAGGGGCGTGTTCTGTGACCTTCTCAAAGTTCCTGAGCGGACCTTTTCATGGCCAGGATGTATAAATAAATAAATAAATAAATAAATAAATAAATATAAATAAAACTATTTTAAGTGAATGTCTTAAAGGACCTAAGGGAAGAGATACAAAATTAGTTTCACATGAAAACCAAAATAATTGAAGAGTATTCCCTTTGTGTACAAAGTAAAAAATAAAAAAAACTGGAGAGAATACCGTATCAACAACTCTGCTCATAGGAAAAGAATAAAATGGAAGTGAGGGATGGAGAGAGGGAGGGAGGAGGATGGAGAGAAGGAGGGAGGAAGGAAGGAATTGAAAGAGGGAGAACAGCATGTAAGCATAATATCTCCCCTGATTGGTAGCCTTGAGCTTGCCTCCTCAATTTGAACTCCATAAAACAAAAAGGGCACTTTTAAAATCACATTTTAAAAGTTAACAGATTAAGTTGCCTTAGAGACTAGGAGAAGATAAATATTAGAGGTTTGAGCAGAGAAGTAGTGACGTAACTCTTAATATCAGATTCTCTTGATTCTTCCTCTTCTCCGACATCCCTATACCTATGAAGAACGTGTTAGAATTGAGTCTTCCAAAGATTAGAACAGAAAGATTACCAAATAGATATTAAAGGAGGTGGACCCCCTGAACCCTCTTAGCTTTTCTAGTTTTGACCTTGATCTTCATTTGGGCCCATGTAGACCTGGCTAATCTCATGAATTTATTCAGATAAAGGAAGACTGCTTTTCCAAACTCCCCTGGGCTTCTTTCTAGCTATTCACCATTCTATTCACCATGCTCAGTATCATGCCTCCACATCAGAGAGACACTATTCTTACCCAAAGGCAGTCTGATTACAAAAAGACAAGGAATTTGCAAAAGCCTGTGTTGTAACCCTCTAATGCTTGTATAATGACTACTTTAAAGGGTTTGATAGATTGCTCTTAAGATTTTTCTCTTACTGAATGACATGAACCACCAACATTTTAATCTCTCACAAAGCCAAAGCTTAGAGATTCAACCAACATCCCTTATATTTATTAATAGCGGCTAAGGTCTGTTTTAACTTCCTGTGAGTTCCTATGACTCAGCATCAAGGTGAGGATGCTGGCAATGAGAGATAAATTTGTGGACGGCTCTGATTCACCCAGGGTAGCCTGGAAGCTGGGCTGAGACTTGTAGCTTGGCGTCTGAATTCAGTCCAGTTGGAAATGAATCTTTAGACAAATCTCATCAGAAATGGTACTACTATTTTGTAGAGAACCTGTTTTTAAACTGATTTACTGAAGTACTCAGACAGGGCAGAAGGATTCTCTGTGCTTTACTCCTGGACTGCTTACAATGGAAAAAGTGAGCTGAACACAGTTTCCCTTTGTTTCCTAATTGTGGAATTAGGGAACAGTTGGTTTCCGAGTTGTGAATGCAGTGACCAGGTTTTTCAAGCTCCTGATGCTTTGATTTGATTACTGTAATGATTCACTGTGCTTCTGAGTTGTGAGCTGAAATATTCTCTCTTGAGTTGTTTCTGCCAGGGTATTTTATCATAGCAAAAGAAAAAAATACTAAGATTAAGAGTGTTATTTTATTTTTCAGTAAAATATCATATCTGATTCTCCATATTACAAGCTGACATCATTTCTGGTTTTTGTTTGTTTACTTATTTATTTTTAATTATTAATTATGATGAGTCTTACTGAAGTTTTGTTTGTTATGATCTGCTCCAGCCAGGTTTGGCTTCCTCCCATTTTTGCTATTTTCTTCTCACTGATTTCCGCCCATACCATTGATCTCTGGTACATTATTTAATTATTTACTTTAAGATTAAGTATCTTTCCATCCTAGTTTTGAAGGTAGAAATTGAGGTCATTAATTTGATACTTCCCTTCACTTATCACTCATACATTCGATAGTGGAATTTTTCTCCTGACCAATGGCATGGCAAACAACCAATTTAGGCATATTTTAATTTTTCTTTACTTCAAAATACTTTCTAATTTAATTTTTACTACAAGAGTTAAGAGTACATTATTTGTTTTTTAACTGTTTGAAAACTTTTCAAAAATATTTTTGTTTTAATTGTAAACTGTATTATTCTGTCATCAGAGTGTATACTTGTATGGCTTGAATTATTTTAGAGGCATTAGGACTTTTTCTGTGGACTAGAATAAGGCCTAGCTTTCAAAATGCTCTGAAAACATTAAAAATGATATGTTGATTGCCATTGAATGGTATGTTTTAAAAGTGTCCATTATATAAGGTTATTGATAGTGTTTTTAAAAATCTGATAGTTTCCTTCTATTAATTATTGATATCAAGGTAATAGATATCAAAATATAATTGTAGGCTTTTCCATTTTTCCTGAAAGCTATATTGGTTTTTGCTTCATGCCTCTTCCAGTGTTGTTATTATGTATATAAACAGTGCTGTTAGGTTCTGTGGACAAATTGATCCTTTACCAAGACAACATGATCTGTCTGTTGTGTTTGTTCAAGGTAAAAATGCTTGCTTTGATATCTATTTTATCTCTATTATTAATTAAATAGCATTCATTTTATTAGAGTTGACATGGACTAGCATTTCAATGCCTTTGTCTAATCATGTTTCAAGTTTTATACTTATAATTGTATCTGAAATAGAACTGAGCCTTGCTTTTGTAACTAATCTTTAATTATCTGCCTTAACTGAGGTGCTTAGGCTGTTTATATTTTCAGTGGAACACTGAATGATCAGGTTTAACTCTACCATCTTGCTCTAAACTTTGTTTCTTCCTCTTCCTCCTACACCACCACCCTCCTCCTCCCCATTCTTCTTCATACAGTTTAAAAACATTTATATTGATTTTACTTTTTAGATAGAGTCTCACATTGTAAAAGCATTGGGCTTTTCTTCACCCTTCCTTGTTCTGAATAATGACTTGGAAACCTTTACATATTTAATAAGCTCCAGGTACTCTAGCTGGGCATATTCTGATCTATTCTAACTAGACTATACTGGACAGGACTTCTGAGCCATGTGGTGTTGCCTGCCGCCTTTGTCTTGATCTAAGTCCGTCTTGATCTTAGTCCTTCTTCTACTGTGTCATCATGGTGACTCCCTCATGGTGACTCTTTCCATCTGGAAATATCTCACTGGGAATAGAAGTCTCACTTTACCTCTTCTGCCCAGATACAGGTGGATCAGATATTTATTAACTAATCAGAGGTAGAGGAGAACAATATTTATACAACATTGAGACAGGAGATCCTTCAATAATAATGACAATACCAAGTCTGAGCATAGAAATTAGCACTTGAATACACAGTGCACAAAACTATTTCCCCACCATCACATTGTATTTCAGACTGGCTGGAACTCTCTATGTATACCAAGGTGTCTTCAGACTCACAGTAATCCCCCGATCAAGCTTTTTCTGTGATGAGGTCATAGGCATGAGACAAGATACCTTTCTGATCTGTGTTCCCATCCTCCTTCTTTGTAAAGAGTGAACCATTTTATGTCTACCATTAGCTTTTCATTGGGGGTGCCTGGTCTTAATACCTGTCTCTCAGACTTTCCTCTAAGATTCTCACTTTTCATAACTTCTATTTCAATGTCTTTATGTTTGTTATTTTTTTGAAATGCCTAATAGATTGTTTATAATATCCATCATATATCTTACCCAATTCATAGCTGTTTTTAAATCATTGGGAGCTTAAATATTTTATCTGTCTTTTACCACTTAGCCATTTGACCATTTGGAATAGTTTAAATAATAATTCTGCCTTGTTAGTTCTGAAATGGATTAAATCAATTGATTTTTCCTTTAATTATATTTTATATTTTCCTATCTCTTATAAAGCAAGTGAATATTATTGCCTGTAAGTCACTTTGAATTTTATCATTGTTAAACTAGATATTTCTGTATTCCTCAAAAATATTTTTATGTTTTGCTTTAAGTTGCTAATTTCAGCCTTGGTTGATTTGGGACCCTTCCTTGCATTCTTTACAGTGGTTTTCATTGATGCAGCTTCCAGTTTGTTACTACTCTTGATCTATGGAGAACAACAAAACAAAGCAAAACATACACACACACACACACACACACACACATACACACACACAAGCCAAGTCATTGTCCTCTACTTCAGTCAGGCAGTTCCTCTCTATAGACTTGTTGATCCACCTGAAAAACTAGTTTATATTCTGCTTCATACCATGTGTCTTGCAGGGGTGGGGGGTGGGGGACTTCTGAGTAGGTTTTTTACATCTTCTCTATTCTCCATGTCTCTCCTGTCTTGTTCGTTATCTTGTGAATTCTATCCCTCAGATCCTGCGGCTCTGTCTCAATTCATTCCCAGAAACTCTCAGTGGAAGAGCATAACTTTGTTTTTTTCATATTTAAGTGATTACTGTCTTTACTGTCTAATGTCCTGGGTCTTAAAACCTCTTATTACATTTGATTTTTATTTTTCTGTTGGGAGAGTAAATCAATTTTTCAATACTCTACCTAGGCTGTAGCCAAAAATTCTCTTAGAAGTATGGAGACATCTATCTCAAGAAAATACTTAGACACCCTCTCTTCAATTCCTCTGCGCAGTCCCCATGCTAAGTCAAAGCCTGTGAGCCACAATAAGAACTGGTCTGCCTGGCAAGATGTCCTCAATGGTGTGATAGTAGCAGTTTGATTTAGCTACAACCAACAGTTGTCTACTTAGGCTGAAAGCCCTCTCAGTAGCAGGAACTCATGCCTGGCACAATAACCTAGTCAAGTACCCAGAGCTGGAAAGATCATAGTTCTATAGAAGAACATATATTATCATTTTCCTAAACCATTACGTCAATGACCAATATGTCATATTTCATAAGTCAACAATATTTCTAACTATATTCCAAATATTTGATTATTCCCACAGATAAGTACAGCTCACAACTCTCTTCAAAGAAGTTGCCCTTTAGAGCAACAGAGGCCACTACAGAGACCCATAAATGGTCAAAATGCAGGGAAGTGACATGAGGTTTCTAGTCTCATTGGAATATATATAACTCAAGACCTACACATAAGTACCAGAGAACAGATACAAGAGAGGGCAGAAGGACTTGGAGGCTGAGGATCTACCTGCTGGTAGATAGCATCTTCTAGACACTTGGCAGGTGTTGTACCTATGAAATGTCAACAATATGGCTACCTAAACATGACCCAAATAATGAAAATACTCATAGTCAACTTCATACAGGTGTGATAATTTCACAAGTTCCCAGTCCTAGATGAATGGCTGCTGAGAGATGGAGAGTCAATATTCTCCAGGAATGAGTTCTTTTAATTGGCTATCCAAATGCCTGTGTGTTACCTTTGGTTTATCAAATATCTCTTGTAGAACCTATCATAAAAAAATTAACTAGCTTTAACTGGGAATAAAAGTAACATACAAGAAGTCTTTTGTGGAATATAATACATAGAAGTGAATAGTTGCAATATCTCAGAATGCTCATTCACTACTTCTCAACTAATCTTTTTTTTTTTTTTTTTTTTTTTTTTTTTTTTCGAGACAGGGTTTCTCTGTATAGCCCTGGCTGTGTCCTGGAACTCACTCTGTAGACCAGGCTGGCCTTGAACTCAGAAATCTGCTTGCCTCTGCCTCCCAAGTGCTGGGATTAAAGGCATGCGCCATCACCACCCGGATTCAACTAATCTTTATAATGACTTCTGCAGTATTACTATCATACAGGTAGCAAATGCGGCTGATAGTACTGCTCAATAGCAAGTTACTAGAAAGGTTATATTTACTAACTGTGAGCTCTCTGCCTTTATCAACTCCAGGAAACTCAGAAGAAAATTTTGTGGGGATGACAGGACATGGACTATTGTACTCCCATTTACTTTCAAAATTCCTAGGACTATTACAATTGAACTCAATTTTATAAGCAGATTTTTATAAATCCAATGAGATATCATTAATAGTTTATCAGAGGTAAGATTCATCTAGAAGTTAGGTAAAGGAGGGAGGCTGAGAAATACCCACACCCTCAGGAATTTATAAACAGTATTAAGAAATCACTGTGGTGTGAACGAAGGAATAATTTCCAAGGGACGCAGCAGCCTTCCCTTCAGCAGCTGCTCCAGTGCCTTCTTAATTTATTACTTTTTAAGCAGCTTGTAGAAATGGGTAGACACAGAGACTTGACAAGCTCAGAAAACTCCAAAGGGAGCAAAGGCAGAATCAAGTCAAGGGACTCTTGAATTTCTATTTATGAATATTCCCCTCTGGCTATGAGGAGAGAATCAAAGTTGTGTCTGCAATGAGACATTTAACTTGCCAACGTTTAAGTCATTGCTGACTAGACAGCAAATACATACTTTCCTTTATTATTAGATTTTATTTTTTCTAAATAAGTTGACTGAGTAACAAAAGCCCAATATCTCCTCCCTCCAGTAACTGTTAGTAAATCATAAATATCTTTAAAATAATGAGGCCTGCTTGTGCTTCATCAGCCCTTATGGAGCCTGCAAGGAGACACCCAGAGCCTGCTGAGGCACCCAGAGAAGAAACAAAGAACATTCTGTGTTCAAATGGCATCTGTATTCTGCTTCTATCTACTAGCCTTCATATTTATGGATAGAAAATTTAATATGAGGCCTGGTAACTACTGAAACCTAAGCCAAGTGAGTGTTTGACATCATTGTTTTTGTAGGAGCAGATAAACTGCAGAGCAGAAGAACTGGGCTACTCAATGTTCTGAGCAGGGATTAAAACCAAGATAATCACTGTCTCATGGCAGAGGTTCTTCCTTTGTACTAATATTTTGTTTCCTTTTGGAAAGTCTCTATTTGAGAGGAATATTGAGGAAAATTTGTAATAACATTGTGTCTCATTTTCATGGTTTACTATTTAGTTCATTAATTTGGTTTTTACTTAGATGCATGCATATGCCTGCATCCATTTATGAGCATCCCATCTATGTAAATCCAAGTGGAGCCAGAGGAGGTTGTTGAATCTCCTGGAACTAAATTTACATGTGGTTGTGAGCCAGCATGTGTGTGCTGGGAACAGAACCTTGGTCCTCTATAAGAGCAACCACTGTACTTCACCACTGTGACATTTCTCCAGCTTTCCCAGTTTCTTAGGTGACAGAGGCTAAAGGACATTCCACCGGTTCTTTGTTGATGTGATAAAAACAAACAAACAAAAACAAACAAATGAACAAACAAACAAAGAAATGAGACACAACTGAAAGTAACTTGGGCCAGGAAAGGGTTTATTTGGTTGACACTTACACATCACAGTCAAGTCTATCACTGAGAGAAGTTAGGACAGGAGCTCAAGCAGGAGCCTAGAGACAAGAACTGAAACATAACCAGAAAGGAAAGCTGCTTATTCGTTTGTACCTCCCACTTCTGGCTTGCTCAGGTACCTTTATTATACAACCTAGAAGAACTGCTTGCCAGGATGGTACTGCTCACAGTAGGTTGAGTCTTTCCATATCAATCATTAATCAACAACAAAAAAGGAAAAGAGAAAAGAAAAAAAGAAAAGAAAAGAAAACACTCCACATACATGCAAATGCTTGCAGACAAACCTAATAAAGTCTTCAAATGATGGTCCCTCTTCCCAGATGACTCTAGCCATGTCCGCTTGACACAAACACACACACACACAAACATACACACACATACACACACACACACACACAGAGAGAGAGAGAGAGAGAGAGAGACAGACAGACAGACAGACAGAGAGACAGAGAGACAGAGAGAGAAAGAGAGAGAGAGAATTAAAGGAATTAAAGAGAGAATAAAAGAAACAAGCACAAAGCATGATACTTTCCTAAGGTATGATGAAAGTATTTCTAGCTCTCCTGCTTCACACCATCCCTAGATCCAGACAGGAATCCACCATCTTTGTTGACCTTCTGATCTGTATTTGGTAAATACAGCAGTATTTGAAGCTCAGTTCCAGATGAAAAGAAAATGATCTTAGTAAATAATTGTAATGAAGGAGTTTCATATAACAAAGTCCATTAATAATGCTGATTGTGTATGAAACACAATCATCCAATGAGCTTTATAGAAAGTGTATATTGTCTTGACCTGTACACACACACATTCACACAGAAATTGTGTCCATACCACAATTTCTGAAGTAAGTGAACTCAGACAGGACTGAACCTTACTTTTTTTCTTCAGTTTCCCAAATGATTGTCATTTGCAGTCAGAATTGAGTTCTTAGCCTATGTACAGATGCCTTGTTGTAGTAGAACACAAAACACAATCTTGATCGTCAGTAAAAGACCTTTGTTTTCTTTGTTTTCAAATACTGAAATTCAGTATTTGTAATCATGAATGCCACAAACACGTCAGCTTCGTGGATGACTCAAATTTGCATAGGTAGAAATCATAGGGAGTGTACTGGCTGGTTTTGTGTGCCAACTTGACACAGGCTGGAGTTATCACAGAGAAGGGAGCTTCAGTTGGGGAAGTGCCTCCATGAGAACCAGCTGTGGGGCATTTTCTCAATTAGTGATCAAGCGGGTAGGGCCCCTTGTGGGTGGTGCCATCCCTGGGCTGGAAGTCTTGGGTTCTATTAGAGAGAAGGCTGAGTAAGCCAGGGGAAGCAAGCCAGTAAGGAACATCTCTCCATGGCCTCTGCATCAGTTCCTGCTTCTTGACCTGCTTGAAGTTGAGTTCCAGTCCTGACTTCCTTTGGTGATAAACAGCAATGTAGAAATAAGCTGAATAAACCTTGCTTTTTCCTCCCCAACTTGCTTCTTGGTCATGATGTTTGTGCAGGAATAGAAACCCTAACTAAGACAGGGAGTCATAACACAGTTGACCTTAGCACCTGAAGGTCTCTGCTCACTGCTGCATCAACATTGCAATAGTTAGTATACCCAGAAGTACTCTATTTTGTCTGTATCAGTGGTTGGTATAAGTGGGAAATGGTGATGTACCTCTGTAATCCTAGCACTTGCTAGGTATGGATAGGAAAATCAGAAATTTAGTTTAGTGAGTCTGGAGCCTGACTCTCAGTCAGATGGGATCATATCTCAAAAAGAAATACAAAATCCAAACCAAAACCAAAACCAAACCAAAACAAAACAAAAAAACTCAAGTCAAATGTCCTATCTTTTCTTCCATTTCTAGAAATATATGGTATGAAAAAAGAATGAAAGTGTCTAGAAAAATAAAAGTGATTTGCAGGTAGGCAGACAGATAAGGGTAGGAGGAAGGGAGAAGGACTTGAGTAGGGTTGAGGGGAACACCCTCAATATAGAATACATACATGTGAAAATTTTAAAAAGAAGACAATTTTTAAAAATTATGACTATATGTATTTATTTTATTTTTACTTTGTACATGTTTGTGGTATACACTCATACACTCATGCACACATCTGTGGGGAGTGTACATGCTCCTGCGAATGTGTATGGAGACCAGAGGTCCGTCGAAGACTCTTCTGGAGGACAGCGGTCTGTTAAAGAGCCTTCCTCTATTGGTCTTCACCTTACCTTTTTGATGCAGGAGTCTCTCACTGAACCTAGAACTCCAACTAGCTAGAGCAGCCGTCCAGTGAGGAACTGGTCTCAGCCTGTCTGTCCCTCACCGCTACTACAGCTCCAGTGCAGGCATTATGCATGCAAGCCACAACACCTGGCTTTTTATGTGGATGCTGGAATCATTCAGATCCACATGCTTGAACAGTTATATCCCTTTACTCACTAATCCACCCCACCAGCCTCCTCTCTCCCCATTTTCAAAATGTACTTTGAATATTTCACTTTACATGTCCTCATAACCTTAAGAACTTTGAATTGTGCCTTTATTATTCATAGCAGCAGAGGGGCTTAACTTTTATCCTTGGTGGACGAGTCTCTGGTATGCACATTAAGAATCTGTATGTAGAGGCTACTGACCAGGGAGAACTCCAGGAACATGCATGAGATCAACTTCTTTATTGTGAACTTAATTGCGTACGGAGCCACTAGCTGAGACATAGTCCCATCACCAATGAGGATGTGGTAACAATGTAGAGAAAGAATCTTTCCCTAGACACTGCCCCTCTGCTAAAATCTCCACAAAGTTCTCATCCTGGTCTGACCTATCTTTACCAGCACACCCAGTGCTGAGTGTCAGCCTTCCCGTGACTTCTAGTTGACCAAAAGATTAAAAAAAAAAAATGTCTTTTCTTGCTAAGTCAGAACATTCAGGCAAATAATGGCATATATATTTTTGGTATTTTTAATCTTAAAAATAATTTTTTTTAATCAAGACTAAAATATACGAGCTCCTGGCTTTTGTAACGCTGGTGAAAAGAGTCATTTTAAACTGATTTCTGTAAGCCCTAATTATTCAGTATATTTCATAATAAGCTTTGCAAAATCTCAGCTCAGGAACAAAAACTCTGTTAGTAATAACTTGTCACTACAATGATCCCTGTGCCAAATTTAATTCACAGATAAATATAAAAGAAAATTTGAGAGCCGAGCAAGTCTAACTTGAAGGTGGGCTCTGTTGCCACGTGAGTTCCCGGATCCCTCACATCACCTTCCAAAGCCTTCTTACCTTTATATGCACCGCACCATGATCTGTAGCTGTCTCCTCTGACTCATACACAGCTGTAGTCTCTCCCATCCGGAAACAAACCCTAGCTACAAATGTTAGCTGCCTACATCTCCGTGGTACAATTTCTTTCTCAGAAAACTTAGCCCTTGCTTAGAAGCTGCCACAGTGGGTTAAATTAGTCAATCCCTGTCATTAAAGGTGGCAGCCACACACTTGAGAATGATGTGGGAAAACTCCAGTGAGAGCGATAATTAAAGTTGGAAAATGAAGGGTCACTTCCCTTCGCTCAGCTCATTGAATTTGGCGTCAGAGTGATTCCGAAGCAGTGGGGGAGATGGTCCTCCCAGCATGGCCATATCTGGGTGCACACACATTCTTTCCATGGTTTCCAATGAGAATGCCACTTTAATTGTGTTTAAAATGTTATCTTTGGTGTGGGGAGTTAACATGGTAGAAAGTGTTTTAAAAATGCAGAGAAAAGATGAATGGTTGTAATCTAAATGGGGAAAGAATTGGGAAAAAAAAACCCTCGTGTATTATATTTTTCAAACACACAAAAGCATTGTAAGAGAAGATCGTTGTTGCCAGGGTGACTTAACATTTAAAATACCTCTTCTTTCTGCTTGGCTGTGGGACAGAGATTCAGGAAGCTTCAACCCAGAGTCCCTGTCTTTTGACTGTCATTTCTTGGGCCCATTTCTTGAGCAACAACTTATTCTTGCCTCAGAAAAAAAAGCAGACAGTATCACGTGAGTTTAAGAAAGTCATTTCTGGTCATGACTTTTTCCAAAGAAAATAGGTTTTTGTCTGTTTGTTTCTCAGAAACATTGGTTTCATTCAACACTGAAGCAGTTTTTTTTGGGGGGGTGGGGGTGGAAATCATATTTATTTCACACTGTTTTATATGTTACTTTAAAAAGAAATACTGAATTCTAAAGAGCAACCTAGGCAGGCACATCCAAGATACTAGTACACAGAGGTGTAGATAATAAAAGCAAAATTTAAATTCCAACTTCAACCTCAGGATAGATTATTCAATATGATAGATATATTCAATCATGAGCAAGATCTTTTACCTTTGTATACTTGGGTTTGCTCCACTATAGACTTGGACATGCAACAGTGTCTATTTTATGAAGATGTTGAAGGATCCAGCAAGTTGAAAATATACAAAGCTTTTATAACAATGTATAGCACAGATTAAGTGATTTATTAAGTACCGACCTCCCATTTGATAACATTGAAATGTTTGGTACCTAGCAGAGTATTCAGTGCTGCACACCCAGTTAGTATACTTATTAATATTCTCCTTTTTACAGACGGGTCTTATGTGCATAGCAATCTAAGGAGAAATGTCCTAAAAGATTGGCTCCTTTAGAAGACAAACCCTTGGCATCATTGTCGAAGTGACATAACTCATTCACAGGAGAGATAATTGTAACATCAGGCTCCCAACCTGAGGAACTCCTAAGGAGCAGATGCTAAAAGTTCCTGATGTGTCTCCATAGTCTTCTACCCATCTGAAGGACTGTTTTGAGGGAGATAAAGTATACCTGTTCTTAATGACTTTATTTGGTTGAGGGAAAGAGGGTACACAGAAGCATTGCAGCTACCTCACAGAGTACGTCTTGATCCGCTAGGCAGAGGCATGCTGCCTTTGGAAGACTGAGTTTTCAGGTTATAAGCATCCATTCATGAATTCCATTAAATTCAAAAGTATTTAAATATTTACAAATACATATCACAAGAGCATTAACAGGTGTTCTTTTTTGTCCTTGTAGAAAAACTTTTCTGTAACATAGACATACACACTGCTGGATATTTCAGACTCCATTCACCACAGTCCAAAGAATAATAGAGAGGCAGAAGAGGAAGGCATAGGAACGGGGAGTGGGAGAAAGAATGAATGATACCAAGAACAACCTCAACAAGACTACTAAAGAGAAAAATCCGTTTTTTTTTTTGTTGTTGTTGTTGTTGTTGTTGTTTTTTAATTGCATGTAACTCTGATTTTACTGCAAGGATTCTGTGTGGTTCCTTAAAAAATAAGCTTTCTACAAAACATAGTGAGTTCATTTAGTCTAAGGATGTTAAAATTATTTGCTAAATCATCTCCCACTGAAAAAAATTATAAATAACCCACATAAGGTATTCTGTTCCAGCCTTAGCTTTATATAAGATGATTTATAGGCTGCAATTTCTCCCTAAGGTCATCACCTTCATAAATACCAGCCACATACAATGAAAACCAACTCAATAAAATGGGCATTTCATTCTTCCTGCTTCTGCATGTAGAGTCTTCTTCCATGTGCCCAGTGCCCATTTATAACAAAGCCTCATATTGGGAGGGATTTTTATGAGTTCTCCAGCTTGCTTTCTTTATCTTTCTATGCATCAGCCAAGTAACTGGCAGATTCTTTAATAAAATATATTATACGCATTAATATTTATAAGCCTATGAATTGGATGTTTAAATAAACATTCAGCAACTCATGCCTGTTCTCTTGTTTTAGATGTTAAATCACACTTACATTGTCCGGGAAGTCAGCCTTTAGTTCGGTGACACTGCGACACCAATATGCAGCTGTTTTCTCACTGATGAGCTCAATGTTGAGGAAGGAGCTTTGTCCAGGGCCATGCAAGGGGCCAGAAGTGGTTCCCCGGATGATTCTGGGTGAGACGTTTGTCACGATGTCCTAATGAAAAGAAAAACACTTGAGCCTCAGTTCTACAAAGAAAACCTGCGATCTTGATTATATACTCATTTCCATGTGACAATATTTTACCAAGTCTCTTCTCACATTTTTCCAGATGAGGTTTTAACATACTTTAAATTATGGTTGAGCATATGCTATTTCCAAATGGAATGGCAGAATAAAATATTCCTTAGCTTTTGCTAACTTACTGGAGTTCTAGATTGTACATAGTAGAAAACATTTTTTAATTAAATAATTTCATGCTAATTTAGGCTGTACATATTTTAGTTTGTTTGCAGTTTAAAAATAAATAAAGAAATAAAACATTAAAATTCCATGTAGGTCTATGTAACCTAAGTAGCTTTAATCATTGACTCCAGTAAGAATTAATGTTTAAAAACAAAATGTATAATTTTCTTTAAATGTTATTTAAATGCAAATCAACCGAGAAAAAAACATATTACTATTGCTAGCTCATTAAAGTCAAACACATATTATAATGAATTACCTGGATCAAATTACCTGTATATATATATATACATGTATACTATGCACTTAGATATATAGATTTACATTCTTATTTGTATACGTATTTGTACGAATGTGAATATTTGGTCTCATATTTAAGATGAAGACAGTTCACTTTTCCAAGACTGAAATGAGGTTATCAATAACTTCCTGATAAATATAAACAGTAAAATTAACTAGCTTGTTAAGTGTAATTACCAATCCCAGGCTGCTTCTAAAGGAGTATTAACAAAGAATAATATTCTTCCATTACTTAAAACTAAAATGAAACAAAGAAGGAAAAAAATGTTTCTTTTGCCAACTTCCAATTAAAATTAATTTTGAATAAAGGTCATTTAGTTAAGGATTTATCAGAATTAGTCTTTTAAGTACCCCTCCTCACCATCTTGTCACTTTTAGTGAGATAACATGAACCCCCATTAGTATATAGCAATTAAGGTCAATTTACATATTTTAATTAAGAACCACCCCATATAAAACAATTAGTGTAATAGGCATACTAACTGGATTTCATAACATTTGGACGTTTTTCCAACTAGATAGACAGGAAACCTTAATTAGCATTAATTAGTGCTGATCTGCATATGTTTGATAAGGCATACCCTTGCCACAAAAGATTATTTATTCCTGAATGTGCCAAATGCTACAGTTGCAGAGGATAAAAGGACTTTTCTTCACATTGCATGTTAATTTCTGTTAATTTACATTCACTTTTACATCCGAATTAGTATATTATAAAATAAATGGTATAAATGTTACAAAAAGCCTCCTTAAATATGTACATTTTAACTTATAGGAATCATGCCAGTTAAATTTTTACTAATTAAGCCATTCTGCTTCTATTGTGTGTGTGCACAATATCACCAGCCTCGCTTTGATTTGCTGTTGAAAAACCCTGTTACACAATCATAAAACGCTAAAATGACAAATAGAATCACTCCAGGAGGCTCTAGCAGACGGGTCAAATTTCCATCTTGGCAAATGCTTCGAAGTGTATGCAACATCCCTGTGGGTGGCTCCATGTGTCTCTCCAGGTAGGCACTATTGTGCTGCCAGTGTTGGAAGAGGTATTTCTGGAAAATGTTGCCTTTGCATGACCCTGGTTTTCTTCTCTGTTCCAGTTTGCAGATTTCACACTCTTTTATCCCTGAGGTCCTTCTACCCAGTATTCTAATTGCTTTCTCTTGAATAAATCCAACCCAGATAACAACCTGTTCCCCTACAGAGGACTTGGCCAAGGAGTTAGAGGGAGGATATTCAGTTCATCAAAGTGACTCAAGAAAGACTGGAAAGGGGTCACTTCTGGTTAGAGTCTCTCACTCACTACTGGTTAGAGTCAAGAATTAAGTCCTCTGTATGACTGAATAGTTGCTGTGAAGATTGCCTACAAAGAAGTGATATTTGTTTTGTGTAGAGATAATTTAAATATTAAAGCAATAATAAACTGTGCTTAAAAGTTAGTGCATATGAGCTACTATATATGAGTTCAAATATGGCTTTTCTCTTTTACCTGCTATAGGCCTCAATTATCTGGGAATCTTAGAAACAAAACTATCAACTTCCTTTGAAGTAAAAACACATCTTAACCCTCTTCTTGAACTAAGATTTTATACTATTATCACCTGTAAACCTATTCAGTGAAGCTCAGAAACCAAGCCATGCCATGGTCTCATTTATTAGAAAAAAATAATATAAGAGAAGAGAGGAGGAGAGGTAGAGGAAGACAGACAGAGAGAGAGAGGGAGAGAGGGGAAGAGAGAGAGAGAGAGAGAGAGAGAGAGAGAGAGAGAGAGAGAGAGGCAGAAAGAGATAGAGACAGACAGATGGAGACAGAGATAATTTCAGAAGTTACCATAAATCATTTTTGTGACTTTTGTTAAAATAATCAAGGACTCTGTGGCAATTTGAACGGACATGATCACCATAGACCATGTGTTTTAATATTTGCTACTTGGTTGGTGGAACAGCTTAGGAAGAATTGAGAGGCGTGACTTTTTAGAGAGGCATGTCATTAGGAGTGGCCTTTGAGGTCTTCAAAGTCCGCAGCAAGTACAGGTCCTCTCTCCATCCCTCCTTCCATTTCTCCCTCCCTCTCTCCCTTCTTCCCCCTCTCTCTCTCTCTCTCTCCCATCTTTCACTCTCTCCATCCTCCCCTCTCTCCCTCTTTCCATCCATCTACCCTTCCCTCCATCTATCCTTTCCTCCCTCCCTTCCTCCTTCCCACCCTGCAGATCCATGCCAGCTGCCATGCTATCCACCATGTTGTTCATGGATTCACCCTCTGAATCTATTAGCAAGTCCCCCAATTAAATGCTTTATTTTATAAGTTGCCATGGTCATGGTGTTTCTTCATAGCAACAGAGTAGGGACTAAGACAGAACCTGTTGGGAATATTTCTTCAAATAGTCCAAATTTTCATTTTCCTTAATATAAACAGTGACAAACTTTCTTTCCAATACTATAGATAGCTACTGTGTAGAATTTGTTAACTGTCTGTGACTCAATATCTTAACAGATTTTTTAAGAATTTTATTTGCAAAATTCAATCAATTTTGACAAAATTGACAAAGTGACAAACTTAAAATAATCATCCAGTATTAGGTCAGTAGTAGAAACTTTATTTTAGCTTTTTTTCTCCCTCAAATTGAGTTGTCCTTACAATTAATTAGTCAAAAACTTTCTCTATAGGTTGAGACATTTTAGAGTTTTAAAATTAAGTGACAGATGAATGATATTGATCCAACCAATTGTCCTTGGTTAAATGATTAGAACTAAAGTTTCAACAATTGGGCAATAACTTACTAATGCTTTTGACCAGGAAACACTAGAATTTGAATATCTTTTCATAAGAGAATAATTTACTTTAATATTTAATAGGTAAGGTATTGCTTAGGGGACTTAATAGAATAAACATGGCCAGGAACAGTAAGACAAGATACACAATCATTCTCTATAAAAGGAAGATAAATTGCCATGGCACCAATCTTCAATGCATTAACAATGTTCCGATTATCAAATAGATGGAGACATCCCAGCTTTATGTGCTAATGGAGCTACCATTATAAAACCAAGTGTCACAGCCCCCTGAGCCATTGAGGTGATGAGAGTGTGTTTTAAACATTAGTAAAGACTTGGATTCAGAACATCCTGATTATATTTGTTTCAGTTCACTAACTTGACTTCTCTAACCCTAAAAAAATATTATACTGTTTCAATAGTTACTCTTGAATGAAGGTAATCACAATGCCCCAAGAATCGAAAAAGAAAACTTAGTCATAAGGGACTAGACAGAGAACAGGGGTGCAATGACTTTGGATGGAAATGAAAACTAAATGAATTACAGTCTAGTCTGCCACAATAACTGGATTTTATAAATGGTCCAGAATGGAAAGGATAGTCTACAAACAAACAAACAGACAAACATACAAAACAAAAAATACAGCATAGTTCATGGAAGGACAACAACAACTCAATATATTGTTCAGTTAAGCACACTAATGTGATAAAATTGTAACCTTAACAATAATATAATTGAAAATAGGGGGGAGAGATTACCTCACTGGGTACACAGAGGAGGAAAACAGCTAAATAGGGGATAGAAGAGTTAGCACAGCTTTCTGAAGATGAGACCATGCTCAACTTGCAGAGCAGCAGAAAGAGAAATCTGTTCCCTGAGTGACACAGTAATGTAGTGGATGCTAAAATAGTCTGTAAATTCTGAGAGGTCCCCTGAACACATGTGACTTAAATATAAGCTATCTCTTTTTTTCTTTTTTCAAGAAAGGGCCACATGAAGCCAAGGCTACTACTAAATTTGCTATATGGCTGAGGTTGGCCTAGAACTCATCCAAATGCCTCTCCCAAATGTTGGGATTACAGGTATAAGACACAATCACTAACTTTTTCTTTCCTTTTCAATTCCAAGATTCTAAGGGTTTTTATAAAAGTAACTTCCATTCACCTGTTGACCTCTTTGAGGCTTATTGGTGAATCAGCTCACACTTTCTGGTTCATTCTGAACTCTGGCTGGTTCAGGTTCTCTGGCCCAAACTCTTCCAAGTTCACTGATTCAATCTAGCTTCTATCCGCTTCTGACTGAACTGCTCTTTTGGCCTCATAATAACTTTGGCAATATGTTCTAATCTTCCGGCTACTATTCATTCTCCGGCTCATTCTGTCATTCTGTCTTCTCCTGTATCCAGCTTGTTTTCTCTGCAGCCTGTTTTTATAAAACTGCCTATATAAATCTCTCTCTCTCTCTCTCTCTCTCTCTCTCTCTCTCTCTCTCTCTCTCTTTCTCTCTCTCTCCATTGCTGTTCTCATGAGAATTGGATGTATCCTATCTCTGACTCATTCAGTCAAATGTTTCTCTGATTCATCACTTTGTCTGCCCCTCAATAAAACATCAATTTCAAACATGGCTTCTTCTACAAACTAACTTTACCTTTATTGTTCAAGATTAAAGGTGTGTACCCAGGGTGTGTCTATATTCAACCAACCGAGATCATACTGTAATCCAGGGCATGTCTGCATTCTAGTCAAATCACATAAACCTAGAACACCTATGGATGTGATCCCTTGCTAGAGCAGCCACGTTGCTGGATTAAAATTTCTCTACATGTCTTGATTTAAGTATTTACTAATATGTGGTTAAAATAGTTTAGCTAGTAGAGTTCACAAATGAAGAATTAAAAAATGAAAACCACTACAGGAGTACTCACTTTCTAATATATGTAATTTCTAGGTATTTAAATAACATAACACATGTCTTCCATAACAGAAGAAAAAGTTTGTAATTTAGTCTAGTAGCAAATATGTTGTTACATAAAACTCCACCAATCTGTTTAGCATGTCATCACCCTCAAGAGAGTAAAAGTACTGGCCCAATGTCAAGCACAATTCCATCTCTGTAAAGTACTTTCTCCCTTTGTTTACTTTATGAATATATATGCCAATGTTTGATTATTTCTAAACACAATTATCAGAAGGAGTTCTGATTGGTTTGGGTGGCAAGATAGGTAAGATAAGAATCCCTTTTTAATAGATCATCTTTTTCATTTGAATGTCTTATATAAACACAGCCTTCAAAACCTGAAATAGTAACAACACTTACTGTGTACATCAGGAAAATTTTTCTACACAGAAAACACACATAGAATAGCAGTGTTATTTTAGAAATGTTAGATGAATTATCAAAGCAGTGATACATTTGTCATTTTCAAAATATTAATAATAGAGGTATGCATAGTATAGATCTTTCACATACATCAGAGCTGAACATCACAGCTCTATCATCACGTTGATAAGGATGAAAAACAGAAATTTGTCATTTTCTTCAGTTATACTGCCATCGAGCAATGTAGCTAAGATCAGCTCTCAGGTGTACATATGCAATGAGAATAATAATAGGAGTGATCACTAATACATAATGTATGTAACAATGACTAAAAGATAATTTTTGTGATGAGATATCAATTTGAACATATTAACTATTGGAAAATCAAGTATGGTCTATTTGTTTTAAGAGAAAGGAGTATGTTAAGTAACTTAAGGAAACAATCATACCTCAGGAAAATTTTCTATCTTCTAATTGCTTTAATTTCCATATCCCTTCTTCTTGACTCTTTCTCACTTGCTCTCTCTGCTCTCTTTGGCTCTCTCATCTCCCCTTAACCAGTTTTACTTCCCTCTCCTCATTCTTCCCTTCCCCTAAAAGACATCTTCTGCCACAGATTACATGGCTCTGAATTTACAGCTTTCAGGGATCTCCCCCTAAACATAGAACGCTTTTTGCCAAACATGAACATGTAGGCTATGAAAGATTTAACTTGAGTTCAATATTCTTCTGTTTGCTGGCCCTCTCCTGTAAAGCAATTGGTGTTCATGGAGCTCCTTGGAGAAATGTGGAGAAAGTGAGGAATGAGTCAATAGTACTAGAAGGAACTACTCAACCAGAGCTTTCTAAATTCTCAACAAAGACCTATCATATAGACCTGGGTTGAATATAAGTCATTCAGAAAACAGCTGTAAAAGAAACAAAAGGATTACCTAAGGGAAATGTAAATTCTTCCTAATACTGAGCTCGCTATGATCATACATTTCCTATTTTTGGTGGCAAACAATTTGCAAAGTCAAAATTTTAAGAACCCTTTAAGTATTTCCAGGTTTCATACTAAACTGGGAACTTGAGATTTGAACATGTGTGCAGAGAGTGTTGACACAGAATACCAGTCTCAGGCTTTGCTGGATTGAATGAACAGACAGGGTCCCTATGTTAGAGATAGTGGATGGAGCAGAAATGAAAAACAGAGTGAAGAGGAAAACTTTACAAGCTGACAGTGTTTCATTGAGAGAATAATGAATAGGAAGTGATGCCATCGATTATGGATTAGATATTGGCATTTTGAACTACTGGATCTTTATGCTTATCTGGTCAAATGTATTCTTAATTATCTGAGAGAGCAGACATCTTGCATTATAGAAATGCTAAGAGTCAGAGTCTCATGTAGTCTTTTATCTTTTCACCAATTATATATGAACTAAATATGTAGTAAAAATGTCTCTTTTGCTCTTTGACTTCATCTTTTGATCTGGGTAATCATTTTCAGAGATGTTGTGGGCTAATAAGGCAAGGCATACAGTTGCTATTCAGAGTTTGATAAATATTTATTAATTAGTTAAGTTTTCAGCTTCAGAAACAGTAGAGAGAGTTTAGGTGTGAGTTATTTTACCAATGTGAGGGTGACAACTAGGGAAACAATCAGCGATGAGGACGGGAGATTACACAGAGATGGGTGAGGTTATGGAGAATACCTAATGACTGTTTTAATGAGTTCAAACTTTTTCTGCAGGCTTAGAGACTCCATTGTGTTTTGTCTTCTATTCAAGTTATTAATACCAATGGCTCAGAGCAGCTGTGCATCCGCAGAGATAAGTTTCACAAGAAACAGATGAAGAGTGGTTTTTTTTCAGGGCCGATATCAGATGGATTAGAACGTGATTAATCAACAGACAGGCTGATTAAATTATTGGGTTCACTGTTCAGATAAGAGGTTTTGGAGACACTCTGCCAAACTATAATTAAGTTAGAAATATCTGTTGGCCTGCTTAAAAAGATGATCACGTGGTATACTTTGAAGAAGTCTTTTATGGTCCAGAAAAGCAGCTGTGAAGGTATAAGCATGAGTCAGATCTCATAATTATTACTTTCAAGCATTAGAACAGAATTTTCATGGAAAATCATAAATATATTCCAATAAATTTTTATAATATATCTATAAATCTTCTTGTTGTACTCTAGAAGCTACTATAAGTGAAATGGATGCTAGTCAAGCAAATGTATAAAAGGATCAGGCAAGATGACATCATATCTGAAGCCTGGTTAAGAAGATAGCAAAAGAATTTCCATGAGATGTAAGTACAGTTTTTGTTTTGTGTTTTGTTTGTTTGGATTTTTCTCAGCATACAATTTAAATGTCAAAATATGGTCGGTTCTGAGGTATCAGAAAAATAAAAAAAAATACCCTCAAAGCAAAGCTCCTAGAACACAAAGCAGCTATGAAGCTCTGCATTCCTGTAGATGTTATCTAGGCTTAGTGGTTTCTAGACTGAGTTCCGATGGCTTATGAACACTGGAGAATGTAAAGGAATTTTAATCCAACAGCATGGCTGCTCAGGCAGGGGATCACATCCAAAGACCTTTTAGGTCTATGTGATTTGCCTGCATCTGATTGGAATACAGACATGCCCTTAGCACATACCTTTAATCCCAAATAATGAAGGAAGGTTAATTTATATAAGGAAGCAGCCATGTTTGAAAGTGACATTTAATTGAGGGGCAAAGTGAGAAATCAGAATTTCACAGAATGTGTCAGAATTAGGAAAAGCCCAACTCTCATGAGAACAGCACAGGAAAGAGGCTGCTTAGTAGGAGAGAGAGGGAGACAGACAGACAGACAGAGAGATACACACACACACACACACACACAGAGAGAGAGAGAGAGAGAGAGAGAGAGAGAGAGAGAGAGAGAGAGAGAGAGAGAGAGAGAGAGAGAGAGAGAGAGAGAGAGAAAGAGAGAAGTGGTGGTGGAGATGAATGAGAAAGAGCCACAAGATTAGAACTACTGCCAGTGTTAGTGTGAAGCCAAGCAGAGCAGTTCAGTCAGAAGCAAATAGAAGCAGGGTGAATCAGTCATCCTGGAAGACTAGATTGTATGGAAGGTAAAAGCTTCCAGGCCTAGGCCTAGGGCAGTTATAGCAGAGAGAGTGCCAATCAGGGCTCATACAGAATGGGTATGGCTATCATCTCATTCCTTTAGCTGAGGAAATAAAAGCATTGTCAACCTTCTTAATAGAAAAGAACATTTACTGGGTTAGGTATCTATAGCAGCCTATAATCACGTTTAGGAGTCAATAAGTTTGCCTTACAAATGCAAACCTGTTTGTGTTTTCAAACCTCAGTTTCCAAGTCACGATGTCTTTAGAGGTAAGAAGCAAATTTTAATAATTCCTGTTCAAGGATGGCTGGAGTCTGCCGAGGTCCGGATACAAATAAATCCAAAACATTAGATCACCCTACTAATAATATCTGTTAGGGTAAGTACATCCTCCTCTCAAACTACACGATGTCCTCACCACTAACTAGAAATGAGAATAGAAAATTACTGACAACTAACATTGCCTGCAAGGTCATGTGTATGATAAGCTTTAAAACAAAAAAAACAGACAGACAAAATACAATAAAATAAATAAAATAAAATGAAGCAGAAAAAATAAGATGATGTAAACTGTAGAGATGAACCCACATACAGTTTGTTTAGAAAAAAAAAAAGGACAAAAGAAAAGAGATGATCTGCATTGTACCTCTTGCTAATTGAGTAAGAAGAAAGTCAGTGAATTAGAATGGAAGATGGCAGTTCTTTTAGACAGGAATGGAGAAGAGCACAAGGAAAGGAAGTCCAGTGATAGGTTCAAATTGGGATCCAGCTCAAGGGGAAGCCCTAAGACCTGACACTATTACTGATGCTATGGTGTGCTTACAGACGAGAGCCTAGCGTGGCTGCCCTCTGAGAGGCCCAACAAGCAAAAAGAGTTAGGTGCAGATATTTGCACCCAACCAATGGAGAGAAGTCAGAAATCCCTGTGGTTGAATTTGGGAAAAGCTGGAAGAAGCTGAGGAACAGGGTGACCCCATAGGGAGACAAGCAGTCTCAACACTCATGGACCGCCCCACAAGATCTCTCAGACACTGAGCCACCAACAAGGCAGCATCTATCAGCTGAAATGAGGCTGCTGACACATATACATCAGAGGATTGGCTGGTCTGGCCACACTGAGAGAAGATGCACCTAAGCCTAGAGAGACCTGAGGCCCAGGAAAGTGGGGAGGTCTGGTTGAGTGGGGGTTGGGGAGTGGGGACATCCTCTTGGAGATGTGGGAGGAGGTATGGGATGAAAAACAGTCAAGGGCAGACTGGGAGGGGGATGACTGGACTGTAAAAAAGATTTAATAATAATAATAATAATAATAATAATAATAATAATAATAAGAAGAAGAAGAAGAAGAAGAAGAAGAAGGAGAAGAAGAAGGAGAAGAGAAGAAGAAGAGCTAAAGATTGTTCTCCACACTCAGTATGTCTGCCTTTGAGAGCTGATGACTGAGTTTGCAAACCACTTAGCACTTTTGCTAATAACAGAAACAAAGTCCTATCCCCACTTATACAACATATTACCCCAGGTTTCTGAAAGTATCCATAAATTTTTTTTGAAGGACTATGAGCTCATGAATGAAGAAAGCACTAAAAAAAAAAAAAAAACCTGCCTGATAGACAGCAGGAAACAATAAGACACAAAATCTGATCTCTACAAAATTGTGTAGAGTATGTTGATCAGATTAAACAACAAAAAATGCTTGATATGCTTAACAATAAAAGATAATAAACATGCCACCAAAGAGCCAGATGCTTTAGAATTAATTGTAAAGGCTTGTAACATTACCAAAATAGAATTTCTAGACCTAAAAAAGGAATATTAGCAAGTGAAGAAAAATATGTTAATTGCTTAGAATAAACAATGGGGTAGGCCTAGTCTAACTATATGGATAGTATTAGTTTTGTTGACTCTATAATTAATTTGAGAATGTTTACTGAGAATAGCTCTAACAAATGAGAAAAAAAAACATTATCAGAGGTTTTAAGACATGACATGGAAAGAAAGAAATGAAGTTTTGATTAGATTTTACTAGAGCATATAGGAAAAAAGTAGAGGACCAATATTTGAGCAGAAATTGTTACATATCAAAGAGCTAGTCAAAGATACAGATACTCAGATTCTAGGTACCAATAAAAGAAGAGAAATATCTTTGAAAAATCAGAATCTAGACACATGGTAGTAAATAAACTACCAAAAGGAAAGAGATATAAGCTGAAATCTCAAGAAAATGCTACACTCTTGTTTAAAAGTCTACGAGACTGATCAACTGACCTTAATTGGCATGGCTGTGAAGAGTAGGAATATCACAGGTCCAGAGTCAAAATGACGTTGGGCTCTTTTAATCACCTTCATAGCCAGTCACTGCCCACCTCTGTGTGAAACCTAACATACTTGTGAGTATGAGAATTCTAACAGGCTCTATTAACCCAAAGGCTAAGAACATCTTCAAATAGCACCTGGACCTATAGCTGAAACTTTACTGATTTGCTATAACTCACCTACCTGATTTTTCCATGAGTTTATTTTTAAAATGACTTACCTGGTTTATAACTGTCTTTTTTTCTGTAACTATAAAAATGTCATTATTTTTTACTACACTGGAGCATTGTACTTGGGGCAACCTGAATCCATGTTCCAATTACTCCCTTTGAAGGAAAGCTGTGATTTTTCTATCAACCGAGAATGCTGAAAGAAAAACCTGAGCTAAAAATGATTAGCCATAAAGCAAAACCATCTTAGTAGCCAGCCTCCAATGGAAGCCCAACAGAGACTGTTTTGTATAAAAGAGAAATGTTAACTGAGAATTTCATGGTTTAGATCATTATAATTCAAGGATGAGGACAAAACAAAACAAGAATAGTGGCAGAGTAGAACACAGCAGAGGAGATGGATGACTCAACATTAATTTTGTTAAATGTGTTGTTTCAGTCATACTGCTGTGATAAAACACTCTGACTTAAAGCTACTTAAGGGGAGAGCATTTGGGGGCTTATAATTCCAAGTTACAGTCCATAATTTCAGGAAAGTCAAGGAAGGAACCTAAGCAGCTGACAACATCATACACATAGGAACAGAGAGAGACGAATGTATCCATACTGCCTAACTCCTTATGTTTAGCTAGACTCATCAAACTTTTACGCTGCTTAGAGATCCCTGCTTAGGGAATGGTTACTCCCAAAGTGGGCTGGGTGTCCCCTATCACGTAGTAATGATCAAGACACTTCTTCCCCAGACATGGTCATGTACAAACTGATTCTAGATCATTTCCTAAATTGAAAGTCCTATCTCATGGTGATTCTAGATTGTGACAAGTTGACATTTTAAAATAAAAGTTTACAAATGGGCAAGATGAAAGCAAGTTACTGTTTAAATACAAACTGTATGATCACACAAAATGATGCACAAAAACAGAAAGAAAAAACCCTTAAAGTGTTATGTTTATGCAAACCCTCCCAAATCTTATGAAGTCAAATAATTTTTCCTTTCAAGAAATTTTTCTCTTCTCTAGGGTATTGCACATTGTCTTGCCATGACTCTTATCTCTTATTCTTAAAATATCTCTCTGAATGAAGCTTTTCTTGGGGTTTTAAAGGCAAGTACCCCTCTTCTTAATGTCTCTGCTATGCTGTCTTTACTAGAAACACACTATTCCTTTCAACTGTTCCCCAGTCCTGATCTTAATGCCTTTTTCTCCCAATAAGCCTTATTCTGAAGAGAAATTATGTGCCATGTCCTTTCTCAAATCAACCACTGCAGCTCTATTTTTGTTTTCATTTGTTTGTTTGATGCTTTGATTCTCACTATGTAGCCCTGGCTACCCTGAAACCACTCTGTAGACCAGGCTGGCCTCAAACTCCCAGAGATCTGATTGTGCCTACCCCCTAAAGGCTGAGATTAAAGACATGCACCATCATGTTTAACTGCATCTCCATTCTTCCATCTAACAAAACTGTTTATCCTCATTACAGGCACTCATTTTTAGAGGAGATAATATGAAGTACAAAGTGGAAATATTCCTGAGTCAGCAGTTTATGTGCTGTTCAAGCACATTGCCTGCACATCATCACCTCTATCAATACATGATTCTGAATGCTTCAAAAAGGCTAGGGAATCTAGTCATTAACAAAATAATGAGGCTCTCTGACATGACTCTAACATCTTTTCACCACTACTAATTAAGACAGTAAAAAAAAAAATCCCATTAATCTATACAACACTGAAGATTTAATCTTGGAAACATTTCAGAATCAGGATGTTACTGCTTGAAAACCTTGACATGAGCTGATGGTTCACAGATACTCATATTAAAACTACCTTAGGCAACACATCCCTAATGTCTACCTTTCCTAAGGAATTGTTCTCACTGGTTTCTTAATGATTAAAATGAGCAAATACAGAATAGGAGGGAGTAAAAATTTTGTTTTTATGAAAAAAATCATTCATTTGGGCATATCTGCAAAGTTTTCTAAATGTAAGTGGAGCATCCATGAGATTTAAAAATTAAAATAAGAAAGTTTAAAGTCTGTTTTCTTTAAACCGAATTCCACTACTCCATAGCATCCTCTTCTACAGTAGCATATAAAGATGCTTGTATCATAATTACAAAACACCATTTTAAAAATGTATTATGTCCTACAGCACTTAGCCTTGACAAACAATTACTGGATCACATTCAACTGAATACAAAAAGCAATCTTTATCACAAGGTTAAAATTAGCCTTGGAACAATAACTGCTTTCAAAGCTATTCTAAACTCTATGCTGCTCTGCAGCAGCCTCTTTTGAGGAAATGCAAACAAGTAAACTGAAGGACATTTGAAAAACTTCCTGCCCCAGTCCGCTAAAGTTTTTCAATCTTTTTTTTAACCTTCTTGTAGAATAATCTTGTTATACCTGAATGATGGCCAATGTTGCTTCATAGAGAAAAGTTTATGAGCTCAAATAAAATCAAAATGAATATTAATAGCTAAGGAAGCAAAGAAACCTCAAGAATACCAGGCTTTCTGACTACATAGATAGTAGTAGTAGGGCTCTCAAATTTTGACCATTATTTGGATAGTATTATAAGAAAAACAAATCAAACAATGTACCTTTGCCTTAAGGGACAGAGAGCAGAGAGCAAATGTCTTTGCTAGTTGTTTCAAACTTACTGTTCTACAACATATATTATCTCATCTACTCATCCTTCAAAAATACATATGGCGGGCATCAAGATGGTACAGAATTAAGAGTGATTGGTGGCAAGCTATGAGAATGGATTCCTACAAGCTGTCTTCTGACCTCAACTTTTATACAGAAGTAAATAATTTCTTGGCTATTATTTTATGATAACTGAAATTATAATTACATCATGTCCCCCTTCCCTTTCCTGCCCTTAAACCCTCCCATATACCCCTCCTTGCTAATCTTTCAAATTCATGGTCTATTTATTGTATGAAAATATTTTATTTTATTTTTTAAATTTTATTTTATTTTTTAGATTATAATATATGTATAAATTGCATATATAATGCACATATAAATTGAGATTTTAATTAATATATAAATATATATCCTTAAATAGAATCTGCTTAGTATGTTATTTAGTAATATTAAGACAGTATGAAATGTGGAATTTCTGCATTTAAGTTATATGACAAATTACTTTAGTCATGATAAGCACAATTTCTGGAAAGGTGTAATTGAAATAAAAATAAAACTGATATGAGCAAATATAAAACCTAGATGTCTCCAAGGAATAAATGTTTGGATATAAGCTGACCTAAAAGTAAATTGGTTGTTACTAGAGACATTATAATAAAAACCTTCCCATCACTTGGCAAAATGGTGATTGAAAATTTCTTTATTTCTCTAAAGCAGGTTTGAAAATCACTAAATGCTTAAAAGGAAAAATCACGGTGACTAGTCTTCAGATAGGACCACAGTCTACCTTTAAGGCTTTTCTAAAAATAATTAATTAGGAATGAATACAGTCACTGGTCAGACATCTAGATCCTAAGATTAAACAAAAAAACCAAACAAACAAAAACTACTTCCCAAATGCTTGCTTATGTTTTCATAGTGCCTTGTAGTTATCATGACTTTCCTTTGTAATGAGGGAACACTTTCTCTGGATGGCCATTGAATGGCTTAGAAATAGATGATGGAATCATGCAACCAAAGCAACATGGGGGAAAATAAAAAGATACACCCTCTTGATGACCCACAATGTACTTGGGCATATTAATGATTCTGGGATGACCAGTACTAAATCTGCCAGCACAATGGATAGTCTATCTTCTTACACAGACAATGGCCTCTGAAATGTTTTATATATTACCTATGAATGTCCTGCAAGACCACAGTATATCTAAAATGAGACTTTTTGCATATTCCAGGTTTGCCTGGAACTCAAGAAGTTAGGATGATTCTGCCCATGGAAAGCTAGAACATAAGGCAGGATAATAATATTCTAGCAAGCTCATGTTTCTGAGCTATTCCAATAGGTTAGTGGCCTCTAAATACTTGATGTTATGGCCAATCAATAAAATCAAACTATTAAGATGTATCTCCACTAAAATACTCACAATATAAGAAATCCAAGAGAAAAAGAGTGAGTGAGTGAGAGAGAGAGATTAGAGAGAGACATTTTTCATTCTTTCTTACCACATCTCATTGTTTTTACACACCTCTGGACACTGGAAAGGAGAATACTGGAAAACACTGGAAAAGATCCAGTGCAGAAGTAACAGGAATGCATCAAGACACACCAAGAATGTGCTCCACAGAGGATAAGAGCAGAGGTCAACAGAGACCTCATATCAAAGGTCAGATACACATTTTAGGGGTTGCTGGAAACATGGTCCTGGTATTTCATTCATCTCCACCACTAGCCATGGAAACAGTCACTGACAGAATCAACACATGATGATGGATGAGCATGGTGATGGATGAGCATGGTGATGATTCAATAAAACCTTTGTATGCACAATAACATTATAATTTCATACTTATTTATATGCTCATTGACTGTTTCCTTATTACTATGTATGTAAATGGACAAAGTGGATATGGCAGTTTAAGAAATTATAAATTATTCTTGGTTTATAATCTGTATGAAAACATGCACGAAGCTGGAAATGGCCCATAGACTAACATGTCTAACTCTTGTCCCAAATATGAAAGAAAATTACAAAAGGAAAGCCAAGGGGTTGAGGGTTAGAGAAAAAGAGTTAAAACAACATTTTTATTTTCCTGCTAACTTACATAAGTGAAAAATGAATTAGTTATTTAAGTAAAGTTCTGTTTCTTAATATTACTAGAAACAAACCTTGGATAGTTTAATAATGGGTAATAAGGATTGGAGAGATAGCTCAGAGGTTAAGAGCACTGACTGTTCTTTTGGATGATATAGGTTTGATCTTCACTACCCACATGATGCCCCCAAACCATCTTTAGCTGGAGTTTCAGGAGATGAGATGCTGCTCTCTTTGGCACTGTGGGGGCACCAGGCACATACATATTGTATGAACATATATGCAGGCCAAAGAGACATGTATATAGAATAACAATTATTTGAAAATAGCAGTAAGAAAAATGTCTCATGAATCAACAATGGATACCAAACATAAATTTGAGAAAAAACTGCAAAAATATTCCTTAATAATACTGATGCATTTAACTATTTGGGAATAAGTAACTCCAAAATTTGGAGGCAGGGAAATTTTTATGGTCATTCATAGAGTTATCAATAATGCTCATCAGAAACTGCCTCTGCAAGATGGTAGATGTAGAGTAGGATAACATTTCAGTACATAAATATCATTAGAACATCAAAGGTGCTATTTATAACATTTGACAGGAATACATATAATTATTTTCAAAGTTAGGTGAGGGCTACACAAACAGTATAGATATCCAGAAGCCTCTTATCTGATAAGTCTAAATGTAATAAAACCTTCATTGTTCTGATTACCAAAAAGAGAGGTGAGTAATTTATATACTGTAGGCTTACAGAAATATGGTCTTTCTACTAAAATAAACCTAATATCAAATGAAATTGAAAAAAAGAACCAGACTGAAAATAATATATTTTGCTATGTTTCAGAAACTTTTTTTGGTACTCGGGGACATTTTTAATGTGTAATATTATTGCTAAGTTTTCTGGTAGCAAAAATAAAGTAATCCTCATTTCTCAGCCACTGAGTAATATAAGCTATAGAAAAGAGAATGTTGAAGTTAATTTATTAGCATATTGATACATTTTGTTCCCTTAATGAAATTAAATTATACTAAAGACTCACAAAGTAGAATGTAGATACTAACCATAGCACCATGTTATGAGCTTATAATTGGGTTACAATGGTTTGGATCAATTTTTAATGGGAATAATCTCAAAGTAATTCTATTTCTTTTCTAAAATGGTTGCAAATCTAATATATAAAGAAATGTGGAAAAATCAGATACTTTAGCCATAGTAAGCAAGATATCTGATGCTTTCTTAGAGAACACTGAGATTACTCAAATTATTGATTTTCTCATGAAAATGGGTTTCTAGCATTATTTAAGAATATTTAGCCATTTATTAAATTATACTCATTATTTTCACAAGCAATAGATAACATGTAAATTTGAATGCAGGTATAAGGAAACCCTTTTTTGTTAAATATGCTGATGCCAATGCAAGCAATTGGAAGGTATGCCATTATATTCAGAGACCTGAACATGAAATGCAGGTTGATGTTGATTATACCAAATTTACCTCATCAATCTCCCATGTAGTTTTGGAATCATTTTATTTTAGTAACTTCAAGAGGCATGATGATAAATTAGTTGAAGAAAGAACAAAGTCAGCTTACCTAGATTCACATACTGATTCATTCATTATTAGAGTAGCTTTGTCTTCTAAGCAAATAAAAACATTTTTTCTCCTTCTTCAGGTTAAAATGAGTCAAAACTAACTTTATTATTTACTTTTGTTAAAACAGTGATTATTGTAAGCATTAATGAAAAACAAAAGAGGTATGCCAAGGGATATGCAAATTAGAATATTTTGAGACACTACAAATATTTCCGATGACAGTCTTCCAATTACCTACATGCCATCACTTATGATTTATATAATTTAATATTAATACATGGTTTATTATTAGTGATTTGATGCTGAGGATCAGAAAAGTTGCACATAACTTTGAATAACATGATATATTTGTAATAAGACACAAGCAGCACTATGTGTGGATGCTACCAAGCACTGTGTGCTTGTGTGTGTGTGTGTGTGTGTGTGTGTGTGTGTCAGATAATCAATGACTTCAATGATGCTTCCCCCAAGAGCTCCAAAACAGAATATCTCTATTTTCTAGATGTTGTATAGGACTCCACAAGGAAGATTACACATGTAAAGATAATTGTTCCAGGAAAAAAAAAAAGCAAAGAAAGAAGGTAGACAAACAAGTCCCACCCTAAAGTCAAAGATGGAAACTAATAGGCTTGATGTAAAGCCAATAAACAAAAAGATAAAAATAAGATAGCCAACAGGTTTGATGAAGAAACAATAAACAAAAAGATAAAAATGAGACATACAAAAAGATATAAAAGGGACAGACAGCATAATATGAAACAGATACTTATATTTTGGTTCTAAAACTTCAGTGCATAAACATAAGACACAAGCAGTAGTTTAAACAGCTAAAAACCATCCCAAAATACTATAGAACTTTCCTTCAATATAGATGAAAGGGGAAAGAAGGTAGCACACAAATAATCTTAATTAGTGAAAGAGAGGAGGAAGAAATGGTTGCTTGATTCATTCGGAACTCTTCAGCACCCTGCTTTAGTTTGGGGCAGAATAGCAGACCTTCAATGGGAAATGGGTAAAAGTCTATTTAGAGACTTAATATCAAACTAGATAAGGAACAGCTGAAAGAAACAAGCCTATGTAGCATAGATAGAACAAAGGATAAAGGAAGACTTCTTATCACTTATCTGAAGAGAAATCAACAAAGGGGACTTTATGGTTTTTCTGAATCATCCTAAAATGTCAAAAAAAAATCAGAAACAATAGAAAAGCATTAAATTGAACATGCTAAAGCACAACAGGGTTTAAAGAGATGATTATCTCTGTCAAACTCTTCCTAACTAAAACATTCAAGGGCAATTAATAGATACCTACTGAAGTATATTCTAACATTGCCCTTCTGAAAATTGGCTTCTTTCAGCCGTTTGGTCCCCCCCACACCAAAACAAACAACAAACAAACAAACAAAACGCTACTTTTGATTGGTTAGAAGAAATAACCTCCACAAGAGTCTAAGGTTCACTCTGTTCTTTAAAACATATTTGCACACATGCTATCATTAACCCTCAGTGTCTCAGTCAATGTTCTATTGCTGTGACAGAACACCACAGCAAAGGGAGCTTATAGGAAAAAAAAAAACTATTCATTGGGGACTTTCAGGTACAGAGGAGTCCATGGTCATCATTGTGGGAAGCATGGTCACAGGCAGCTATGGAGGCATAGCACTAGAGCAGTAGCTGTGAGCTTACATGATCCACTCGCATCAAGCTCCTAAGTGCTGCGATGATATGTATTCAAGAGCACGCCAACCAAGCACATGAATCTAAGTTCGATTATACTTCCTTACGAAAGCTCTCTTCTGTTCTAGACGCAAGGGTCATCTCTTTCTGTTTTCTTACTGTTGTTTGTTTGTAATCATTTTGCCATTTCTTGTGACAAAAGCCAGGTGGATGTATTCGTAGGACGAAACACTAATTAACAGCAAGATAGTGAGATAAGCAGATGAGAGCAAGTATTTCTGAAGACGTCTTTTCAACTGATATGTGCTTGTGTGACTATATAATTTTTTAAAATGTCTGTTTTTAGTGGAAGGATTTGTTAATTTAGTTGCAAGACTCAAATGATTTCCTCAACTGTGTTAAACCATATAGCCCTTAAAAAGAGAAGAAATAAAATATTACCCAGTTTATCTTCTGTCCCTTCCATTGGTTGAGTTTTATTTCAGCACTACTGAGATGTAACTGACAAGTAAAGTTTGCAATTTTTTAAAAGGATAGAACATAATAATTGATATATGTATGCATTTTTCATGATTACTAACATTCTTTATTTCCCATGGCAACCATTGGTGTGTGTGTGTGTGTGTGTGTGTGTGTGTAATAGCAAGTCTTAAGATTTATTTCCTTAGCCAAAATCAACTATGCAATGTGTTGTTACTCATCATAGTTACTATTCTGTATATTAGATGCCAAGAACTTATTCATCTTATAACTGTCTCTAATACCTCCATAGGTCTGTCTCTACAATTCCCAGAATCTAGCAACTGATATTTTACTCTAATTTTTGATTCAACTGCTTTATATTTTACTTATAGCTGAGATCTACCATATGAAGGATTTATCTTTCTGTTTATAGCCTTTTTTATTAGTGTATGTCCTCCAGGGTTAGTATGTTAGGAAATTGTAGCTATTTCTGTTGTGAGGCTGAATAATATTTACAAACACATTCATGCACACACATGCGCACATGCCTACACACATACACAGACACACACATAAACAAAATTTCCACTTTTCATAAGTACACCCTTGGGTTCTTTTTCTGGCTTCTCGCCTATTATACCCAATCAATAAATCAGGTAAGGTGAGATAAAGTATGGATACCATATCATGAGGACAAAGGATCTGAATAGCAACTTGCAAAGGAAACATAAATAGCCGATGGGAACCTCACCAATTAGGGAAATGACAATTAAGACCAGGAAATGTATTTACCTCATACCAGATAAGTTTTCTATGATTAACAAGACAAGAGTCAGGAAGTGTTAAGAAAGGTAGAAGAAAAGGGCCACTGCCTATGGGAATGTAGATTGTCATAACCATTCACAAACATAGCATGGAGTTTCACTCAAAAATTAAATATAGTCCACCCCATGATGCCACAAAGGTACTTCTGATTGTATATTCAAAGAAAATGAAATCATTATCTGAATTTTGAGCAGATGTTAGATATTGATGAAATGTCAACAAAATGACATAGTTCATGTGCATAATGAAATGTTCTACTAATGAACAGAGCAACTCAGGCGGAAAGAACAGAAATGTAATCTGTTTGTATTTTAAGATAAACATGTGCGTTAGCACAATGAACAGCAAATGCCAATACGGTCTAATTATACATGAAATACATGAAACATACCAAAGATATATTTTAAATTATGTATACATCAGTTCTGTTAGACATATTCACAACTGAAATTTCTAGAGAGTGTTGTTTAGATATGTAGAAATTTTTGGTTACAGAGACCAAAAAATATAATCAGTTGTCCTTAAAATAAACTTAGGATTAATGTTAGTCCTAATAATTTTATATTACATATTTGTTAGTATACTTGTAATTCACTCATTCAGTCATGAAATAGTAATGTTGAGACTAATTATCCTGTACCAGAAACTATCTATTGGGATTATTAAATACAAAGTGCTGATCAACACATGAAACTAGCTATTCATATTTATGGCCATAGTGATGTGCTGAAAGCAATGTAAAAAAACACAGATATTTTTATTCACTCTGAATTATATATCTTTGAAATCCTTTATATGTTGTAGAGTGGGTGCAAGACAGAAGAATAACAAGCCCTATCCATTCATCAAAGGAGCTAATTCAAAGAAGATTATTTAATCTTCTCCTGCCAGAATGAGAAGTAACACTAGATTCTGATATCCAGGGTTTGTTTTTAATGATTTCAAAATTTGCTGCTCATAAGTTGTATTAGAATTTTATTTTGTGTCTGATTGTGCTTATGCTTCTCCCACCTTGTATCCACTAGAGAACATACTGCCTTCACTCCAGAATTAAGGCCATTTCTGTGTGAGACTTAGTAGTCTGTGGGTGGAAATGACAATATTGGGGGCAGGGGTAGAGGTGAGAGTATATCTTCTGCTGAGGATGGAGGGACTACTTCTTTAGGTAAGATTAAAAAATAAATAAACCTTGAGAATCTAAGGGCTCTCAACATCAGTAGAATTCTCTCTTACACCCCCATGGCAAGTGGTAGGCTTCCATTCTTTACCAATGAATGATGTTACTCAACAGAAAACCCTGATCATGAGATTTGTATTTTCTTTGTAATTCACCCAATCTTATCATGAGGACTTCAGTTTGATTTTGCAAAACTTGGACAATTTGGTTGCTAGACAGAAGCATCAGTTTCAAGGCATTTAGAATCCTTTGGAGTGTTTATTCACATGTGAATAAACTATCTATTTCTATCACTGAATTCATTGTTGTCCTCTACCATTTCTGAGATAGTAGAAACTGATTAATTTTATCATGGGGATGCATTCTTTTCCTTAGTTCATTTATCCAGAGATGCTTGGAACAGTCAAACATCATCATTATCTTCTTTATTCTTCAAAAAAAAAAAAAGTCAAAAGGTTTAGATATAGAGTTACCAAATCCATTGCCTCTCACAAATGGTTAATCTGGATAACTAAGTGCATTTGTCTCCTTAAGTTTGTAAAATATTTCACACCATGGACTCTCGGTACTCTCTCAAAGTGCCTCTTTGTGAGGCTTTTATAACTGTAGGTGTTGTCAAAGTGGAAATCCTATTCCATATACTTAAAATATTCATCTTTTATACTTTTATTTCTCTACCTTACTGATTCCAGCATCTGCATTAAGTATTCTCTAAAAGACCCCCTATCTATCTATCTATCTATCTATCTATCTATCTATCTATCTATCTAATCTATCTATAATTTATATATATTATTTTATTAGATTTATTAGTGGCGTATTAAAATGGCCCACAGGCTGTGGTCCACCTAGTCCAACAATGGCTGTCAATAATGGAAGTTCCAAGAATCCAGTAGTTATTCAATCCATAAAGCTGGATATCTCAGCTGGTCTTCAGTATACCCCAGAATCCTGAAGATATAGGTTCTAATGCCAGGGAAAGAATGGACTCTCCACCATGAAAGAGGACAAGCAAGCAAAGAGAGCAAGCTTTCTTCCTCCATGTCTGTCATATAGTCTACTACCAGGTGTGACCAATATTCAGTATAGATATATCTAGATTACTTCCCACTTCAAATGATTTAATTAAAGAAAAAAAAAACACTCACAGGTGTATCTACTTACTTGGTTCTTAGATTATTCCTCATGTAGTAAAATTGATAATGAGGAATAGCCTAATAATGAGTGAATAATATTTAGGCTAAATAAAATTTCCCTCATTTGGCTTACATACTATTGGCTGTTTGATACATGAGTTTCATTTACTGAACATATATGGAGGGAGAGCAAATACTCTTTCTTATAAGAAAAGTAATGATTGCTTTTCACCAAAACTAATGTATATCTGTGTTCTATAGAAATGCATTCATTTCTATAGAGTGTAAGTATATTAAATGATCATTTCCTCCTAGGAAAGTAAATGATCTCTGTTTTTCCTGTATGAGCATCTACTCACAAACACAACTATATTCCTATACCTTTGTAGAAAAGGTTATAAAACATTGCTAGAATATTATATGTCATTATGGTATTGAAAATATTTTTAGAACGCTTTTACTAAAGTAGATGCATTGCTTTATCCAGTGGGTGTGTGGGAGGAGAGACCAATTGCATTAAAAGTTATAAAAGATATATTGCATGTCAAGTTGATGGCAATTGAATAAGCAAGTGCTATGTCGAGAGAGGAGGTGAATGGATATATATACATACATTTTTTTCTGGGTATAAAGAGTTACTGTCAATCAGCAGACTATACAATTATTTAATGTGTGGATATACTCAGTTCTTCCCATTGCATTAAGCTGTCTTTTTCTTCCCTGAAAATGGTGTTATCCATCTGAACACATATTCAATTACATTTTCCACTAAGGATGAACTGTTAAAATCAATGTGCACATCATACACACCGGTATTTTTCTTTCTCCATTAGAGTTTGAGATTGCTACAATTCTATAAGTATTGACTGACATCATTATATTATTCAGGGTGAAAGATTCAAGGGAAAGACAGTTTCCATGTGAGTACTATGACGTAAAATATGTACTTATATTTCAAATTTCTCTTTTATCCAAACAAGCATTGAAGAAATTCAAGTATAAGTTGGCAAATGACTTCAGTAAGAATATATGCTAGCCAGGGCCATTAATGGTAAGGAGGAAATATCTTGTTCATTCTGTTATAAAAATGGAGAAGTAAGTTTAGTTTTCATGTGAGAATCTATTGAGGAGACAAGTTGCCATTTCTACATTGATGGTGTACTCTGTTGGGAATTGATCAGTTATGTTTATGTATAGAAAGTCCCTTTCTTTCTTCTGCCTCTGTTCAAGTCTGCCTAATAAGGCAGCAAATAATACTTATTTATATGTTTCTTATGTGTATTTTTCACACCCCTCCCCCATCTCTAACACATATTAACATGATGCTGCTCACCATAGGACAAATAAGGCTAACCAATCTTGTAGCTTCCAAACCTGTTAAGTTTAATAGACTAACTTCTTTTGTAAGTTATCTAGCTAAAGGATCTTTGTTATAGCAGAAGAAAAAAATGCCTAAAACACCTTTTATTGTGGAATTTCCACACAATTCTATCAGAAATTCCTTGGCCTGAGTCACTGGGACACCTTTCATTTCATTTCATTGCTGGTTTTTGTTGTAGTGCCTCTTCCAATAGAACATCCTTTCCTGAGAAAAGCATGACCTAAGGTATGTATACCTGTTACTTCTTGCTATGATTAAAATGCAAGTTAAATTCAGGTATCACAGTTTGACTTTATGAGGAGGTGGGGTATGACTGTGATCTGGAGACCACTAAAACACCTTTGTTAATAAACCTGAGGAATTTAGTAAAGACCTTGTGTGATGCATCATTTATCAAAGTAGCATGCTACCCTTCTATCTTTCCCTGTGTGAGAACGCATTGAATGAACATCACAAGACTAGATAACTGTGCCTTCATGTTGAATTTTTTAGCTTCCACAACTATGAAAAATGGCTTGCTGTTCTTTGCAAATTAGCCAGTCATAGGTATTTTGTTGTAGCCTCACAAAATTGACTACTACACAAAACCTTATTGATATTGTAGTCCATGTAGGGTTCAACATTAAAGTTAGATCTCCTAACTTTTTAGGGGCATTGACTTCTAACACCCAATATTGCCTTGTTGATTTCTCCTTTTTTTTTTTTTTTTAACCTGTGACTTAATTATTCTATCTCAAGAGTCTTCAAGGAAGGTCTGCTGAGATGGCTCAGCAGGGTAGAGGTATGCACCTTCTTGCCTTCACACTGTTGCTAAGATTGATGGCCACATCAATCTATTCCTGAAATCCACATAGGAGACATAAAGACTTGACTTTAGTAAGTTGTCTTCTAATCTCCACACATAGAACTTCATTGAAAATGAACAAATGAAAATGTAAGGAAAATTTTTAAAAGAGTGTCCAAAGACCATCATTAGCCCATTAACTTATATTTGATGATCTTATGGGACAACCATTGTAGTGATCATTCTTTTCTCTCTATGCCCTCATACCAGCTTCATTCTTGCATTCTGGAAGGTTTTCCTACTGTATTGATGGATACAGTTTCGCTTCATTGCTTCAGATGTTCTCAATGTAGCACACATTTTTAGGAATTTGAGCTACTAGTGAATACTTTAATTCTCTAGTTTGATCGCCTCTTCTCTTTCAATTCTGCCACACTCCCAGAGATGTTTACAGCTTTATCTCTCAACTTTCCAAGCACAGATTATCCTTTTGCTCTTGTGTTTCTGGTTACTACTTCATTTTGATTTATTTATTTCTAAAAAGTATTACAGTCATTTCAAAGCATTAGTATTTTCTACCATTTCTCTGTTTATTTCATTTACTGTAGTAGCTATCACTTCCTTTCTTTGCGTGTGTGTGGGGGAAGGGATTAAGGTACATGTGGCGATGCAAATGTGTGTGAAGGGTAGAGACTGAGATTGTGGGTCTCCCTGAATTTCTCTCTGTCTTAGGTTTTGAGACAAGATTTTTCACTGAGCATGGTGCTCACTAATTGGCTAGCTAATGAGCTCCAGGGATGCAGTAGTTTCTATGCTTTCACACTTGGAGCTGGGATTATATGTAGGGGCAGTATCTAGACCCTGAATTCTAGGGATCCAAATTCAGGTCCTTACACTTGCAGACCAAGTTCTTTAGCCATTGAACCACCTCCCTGGTCTACTGGCCTCATTTTCTTTTCATTTCATTGAATTATTATATTCTCTGTTTTATATTGCAGAGAATGACTTAAAGAGTCATCTTGTGTATCTCTATGCTTTAAGATTTTAGTTTTCATTTTGCTTGTCTCTTGTTTTACTATAAGTATAGGAGCCAAAGTTCATGGGCTTCAAGAGTCATAGAGCTTCTGAACTCCACGGACCATGAACAAATCTCAATCTCTCTCTCTCTCTCTCTCTCTCTCTCTCTCTCTCTCTCTTTCTTACTTTCTCCTTAATTTTTGATTGTCTAGGCTAGTCTCTCTAAATTTTGTGCTTCTGTGTTTTGCCTATTTCCCACAACTTACCATATCACACTTAAACTTCCTGTACACTTGTTGCTTTAAAATGTTTTCTTAATATATTCCATCTCCTGTCATTTGACATGCTAGCTTATTTATTTTTCTCTTCTGTTATGGAGTCCATAATTTCTTTCTTTCTTTTTTCTTAAATTAAATACTATATTTTAAGTTTGACTTCAGTTTGGTCTTTTCCAAATAAAGTTTGTCATTTTTACCTCTCTCATAATTGGGCACAAGCTGTTGATCTGTTGCAGGCTTCTTCAGTTAGAATTACATGGAAAAAACTACCTGCCTCACTTCAAAAAAGCAACAGTTTCTGATTTCTTTAGTCTACTAAGTAAGTTACACTGAGCCCATTTGTTTCTTCTCTTCCACTAGTTTCCTGGTACCTTTCTAGTATAATTAATCTCATGCCCAATCACTACATGCAAATCTAATGATATGTATGTATATCATAGTTTAAACTTAAATACATATACATACCCTAGTTAACATATATAGCAGAGTTAAATTTTTCTTTAAACACCCCCTCTTTTGGTAGTATTGAAATACAGGATGGAGTGGGAGATTATCAACTGTGATGAAACTTCTATTATGAAAAAAAGTCACTATACTCCATCCAGTGGCCATGATTTTTTTTTTTATTTATTTTATTTTATTTTTTTATTTTTTTATTTTTTTTTGCCTTCCCTCTTCAGTTAACAACCATCCAGGTGGTGTGGCAATTAGGAACTGTGAAGAGGAATGTCACATGTTTTCATGACCCTTTTCTTGTGTCATGATTCACTTAGAAGACTTGAAAAGCATTATTTTGAAAGTTTAGAAAGTTCATGGATAATATAACAGTGAAGTTGTAAAATATTTATAAAATATATGATCACAGAATATATTTGCATGGATAGATAAATTATTTCACTCTTCCATTTTGCAGTTTTTAATGGCTTTAGGGAATAATCAATTTTTTACATTATACTGAATTATATATGAAATAGTAGGCACATATTTTTACTTTTGATATTTAGGGCATCCCAAACTTCAGTTTGATCTTGAGTTTTCTCTTTAAAAAGCTAGAAGAAAATAATCCATAACTTAAGCCATTGGTATCAGTGATTAAGTAAGTAAAATATCTAGCATCTAAATTACTACAGAATGTTCATGTCACAGGAATCGTTTAGTTACTCCATGTTCACCAAGTTAGAATTGTCTTAACTATTAGTACTTCTTTGGGGCCTCCAGTCTCTTGAGGGTTAGGTGCATCTTCTCTGACTGAACCCAGACTCAGCAGCCCTCTGCTGTATATGTGTTGGAGGCCTCATATCAGCTGGTTTATTCTGCCTGGTTGGTGACCCAGTGTTTGATAGATCTCGAGCATCCCCCAGAGAGTTTAGAGGTCTGGTGGGGTGGGTAGTGCGTGGTAGAGGCATCCTCGTGGAGATGGGGGTCGGGTGGAGGAAGAGGTATGGGATGTGGAAGGGTTAGAAGGTAGACCAGGAGAGGAATGGGATCTGAAGTACAAAAAAATAAATAAATAAAAGATTAAATTAAAAACACAAACAAAAACAAAAATAAAATAAAACAAAACTATTAGTATTACAAATACTAAGAAATCACATTGCTGTTAACCTAGCTTCATCAAATGTTACAGGAGTTGGAAAGCAATTCAAAACTGTTAACATCACAAAGCAACTAGGAGTTTTAGATTAAAGCATTTGCTTTAATTTAATGCTTCATGGAATTTAAAACTCAAAGTTACTGAGGAATCCTGAGAGTAAACTTAGTACTTCTTTGTGTATGCTATTTCCAAATAAATATGACAATATTCTTTTGGTAAGACATGGATTGTATTATCTTACCAAATATAACTATCAAAGAGCAAGTGCTTCTTTAAAAAAAAAGAAGTTATAGGACTAATTATATAGAGAGATGTTAGTAAGATTGTTTTTGAGATCATATTTGTATGAATCATTTTATATATATTTGCACTCTTAGGTTATATTACACATTTCCTAAGACATAAAAAGCTAAAACAAATTCATGTTTTTAATTAACACATAACACATGGATATTTATTTATTAAACTGTCTAAGATTAAAATGATTAAGCTCAACACCATATATATATATATATATATATGCATATATGGTTTGTAATTATGAGTAGAAAAAATATCAGCCAAGTGGTGGTGGTGTATACCTTTAATGCCAGCACCTGGGAGGCAGAGGCAGAGGGAGAGGCAGAGGCAGAGGCAGAGGGAGAGGCAGAGGCAGAGGCAGAGGCAGAGGCAGAGGCAGAGGCAGAGGCAGAGGCAGAGGCAGAGGCAGAGGCAGAGGCAGAGGCAGAGGCAGAGGCAGAGGCAGAGGCAGAGGCAGAGGCAGAAGCAGATGGATCTCTGGGTTTGAGGCCAGCCGGGTTGGTGTACAAAATGTGTTCTTCCAGGACAACCACAGCTGCACAGAGAAACACTGTCTAGAAAAACTAGAAAAACAAAAAACAAAAAACAAAACAAAAGATACCAAGCAAAAACAAAGCTAAAACTAAAACTAAATATATATATGTATATATATATGTATAAATATACATATATATATACATATATATATATATTTGGAAATAGCATACACAAAGAAGTACTAAGTTTACTCTCAGGATTCCTCAGTAACTTTTAGTTTTAAATTCCATGAGGCTTTGAATTAAAGCAATGCTATGCTATGACTATATTTGAGATATATTTGATCTATATCAACATATAAACTATATATATGTATATACATATAGATATCAAAGTTGGATTCTCCCTCTCTCTCTCTCTCTCTCTCTCTCTCTCTCTGTGTGTTTGTGTGTGTGTTTGTGTGCTCATGGGTTTATACACATTCATGTATGAGTACCTGCTCTGTATGTGTGTGTGTGTATGTGTTTGTGTGTGTATGTGTTTGTGTGTGTGTGTGTTTGTGTGCCCACAGGCTTATACACATTCATGTATTGACCGGGCCTGCAGGTCAAGTTATTCGGGGGAACGAGAAGGGTCACAACCTGTGAATAAAGAATGGGCAAGAGAGACGACAGGACTCAAGGAAGCATTGCTTGTCAAGAGCCCTTTACTTAGTGGAGCTGAGCATATTTAAAGCAAAAATCTTGGAGGGGAGGGGAAGAGGAAGGAAGGAGATGGAAGGTTACAAAATCTTCTGGCGTTGAGCTCCCGGGTGACAGGTGGGGAGGGGGTGGATTTCTGTGAATGTTCTTTTCTCAGGGCCAAGCCGGATCCTTGTGATTGTCAGGCAGGATGTTAATCTCAGAGTTTTCAATTAGCTGGGGCAGGATGTTTATCTCAGGGCTCTCATGGTTCCCAACATCTCCCCCTTGTCTGTGTAATAAGGTCAATTGGACCATCACAGTGAAGCACCCTGGAAGGAGGCCTCTCAACCTCATCTTTGAGGTCTCACGATGGGAGCCTGAGCCTGGAAGAGGGCAATGCTCAAACTCTTACCCATCACTGGGTCAACCCCCCCACATGGGGCTGCCCTGTCTTAGGTGGTCAAGACTTAATGCCAGCTCCATCTCTGACTTACCAGGTCCCTTGTCGTAGGGAGAGAGCCAGGGTGGGTCATTGCTGATGGCCTTAGGCTATTTGAGTAGAGGGGGAGATGGGATGGACCATTCCTAGCGAGACCCAAGGC
>NW_022196898.1:66716525-66717399 GCF_008632895.1 Mastomys coucha | reverse complement strand
CCTCTCCGATTTTGGAGGACCACCTCAGCCAGGGAGTCAATAGAATCTTTAAATTCTTGTATACCATCATGTTGGTAATGTCTTTATCAATAAGGTACTGTAATTCTGTAAAGCCTTGTTTAGATGTAATCATAGAGGCAATGTATGAGTGCCTGCTGTGTGTGTGTGTATGTGTGTATGTGTGTGTGTGTGTGTGTGTGCATGTGCAGGGGTGTATACACATTCATATATGAGTGCCTTCAGAGGCCAGAGAGGGTTTCAGATCTCCTGGAGCTGGAATTCTATCTCATTGAAACCACCCAACATGGGTTCTGGGAACCAATTCCAAGCTTACTGACATACCATTATGTTCTCTAAACATGCCAAAATCATCTCTCCAGTCATATGTTATTTTATTTTTTACTTAAAAATTTTAATTTTTAAATTGAATCAGGTGTGTACTTGCCTCTGTGCATGTATGCTCAAATGTACTTTAAGAAATATACTTGCACTTTAATGTACTTACTATATCAGATACTAGTTCCCATGACAGGAGATTATGAAACGAATAGACAGTTGCTAACTGCTACACACACTCGTCTACTCCAGTCACATCCAAAATATTGGGGATAAAATCCTGATAAAGGATAAGAGGCAATAAGACCTCAAAAGGGGTTCTGTTCCTCCTGGATTTCAGACAGTCGCTGGTATCCCCTAACTCAGACCTGTTCCAGATTAGTCTTTCCAATTGTCAACACCGCCTCATTATTAGACATAAAGGTACCCCAAGAAATGATTTGTAAATGGTTAAGATTGGGCATTGTCTCCTGACACAATGTTTCCAACTATCCTAGTTTAATGTTTTAAGTACTAGAGAGTAATTGAAGGGTTTCCC
>NW_022196898.1:66707194-66716388 GCF_008632895.1 Mastomys coucha | reverse complement strand
GTCGACCTGACTAGGACCCCCGTTTCTCCCACGGGTTGAGGGAGGCCCAGATCGGCCGGCCCGCGGCAGCTAACCTTGAAAAACATATTCACCATCATTAGTATAGCTGGAGTGATCATATCATGGCTGATACTACAATAAAGCTTTAATGAGACACTATCACGCATCTGTAAGAATGGGTAAAATTACATTTAAAAGCAAATACATGTGAAGACAATACTCCCATGAGAATGTAAATGGACTAGAGTACATTTATATACATTGCTTTTGGGAATGGAAAATGTTACAGCCATACTGGCAAACAAGTCTGTATTTTGTATAATTAAAACACATATACCATATCTCATATTAACTACACCCTTCTTTATTTAATCTCAGAGAGATGAATCCAATGTCCAGACCTAAAATGACACCTAAATGTTCATGATTGTTCAACTCAGATGTGTTGGACCATGTCAATGTACAAAGGAATCCTGTTGCATCTAATATTGCATGTTGGTGTTCAGTAGTCAAACAGGGACGAGGTCTTGGTATGTGAAAAAAGCTTAGATAATTTTTTAAGGGAATGGCACTAAATTAAGGAATTAAAGCCACTCCTCCAAAGTTTATACAGTCATTTATATATTATTATTATTAAACTGAGTAAAGTCTAATGGAAGAATAAGCTAGTAATTTTTAGGGGCTGCAGATGCCGGGAGAAAACAAAATGTTACCTATGTTCATAAAACTCAACATGGAGCCTTGGAAAATGGTTCAGTAGTAAAAGGTCAAGCATAAGGGCAGGAATTCAGCCATGAACCCTGTGGATCTGGAAGCAGAGACTAGCAGAACCAGTGGAATCAGACTGTTTAGGGTGTAAGGGAGAGACTGCACCTCCATATAAAAGTTGGAGAATGATCAAAACAGACTTCCTGTGTCAAAGTTAGTCCTGAAGTGACACATTTATATGACATTTTGAAAATGAGTAAAACTCAAGGAAAAAATAACTTAGTTGTTTCCAGGGTTCAAGGATTCAGAGAAAGTAGCTGCAGAAGTCCAGCATAGCACGATAACCCTAAGAGTACAATAATGGTATGCATTATTGTTATATTTGTATTATATTTATTATATTTATATATATTATATATTATATAATTAATATAAAACTTAATATAATATAAAATTTATATATTTATTATATATTATATAAAAATATATTTATATTATATATGTTATATATATGTTATTATTATAAATTACAGAAGTCCAGCATAGCAGGATAACTCTAAGAGTACAGTAATGGTGCACATACCCTGGAGGTAACCAAGAGCTTTCTAATTGGACTTTGGACCTTCTCAACTGAAGGGAAATTGTGAGTCATGGATGTTGGAAGAAAACCTACACTACCACTTTACTAAACCAGCATAATCCCTAATCACATTCTAACTGTTTGTTGCTATACCCATACATAAGTATAGTCTTTACCCTTCCTCAAGTAAACTTATCTTTGCAACAGACAGAGATCATTTCAGAAAACCACAGGAATCAAAATGCAAAGTTGTGAAACCAGGTCCAATAGATACATCTATAAAATACTCCTGCACCTAAGGCTTGGGGAACATTGTGCCACAGGAAGCAGAAGGATCAGGGAATTTGCTGTGAGATTGTTTCTTCTAGTAATGTCAGAAGTTACATCTATAACATCTTCTTAACATGACTGCCCTAATGTTGTATGAGCAAGCACTAGAGACATGCAAAAAATGGGAAGGAGAGAAAAAAATCCAAAACAACAAAATATAAAAACAAACAAACAGCAAGGCCTCAAACTCACACAGAGCACTGTGGGAAATTGCAAAATAATTCTATTTCTTTGTGATTTGTTTGTTCTGAAAAATACTTTGATCACTTTCTTCCCATTCCAATTTCCTTTCTGTTGCTGTACTAAAATACTTTGACCAAAAACAATACAGGGAAAAAATCATATTATATCAGCTTCCAGGTTACAGTCCATCACTAAAGAGAAGTCAAAGCTGGGACTCACGCCTATTATAGTTGTTTCCTGAGAGGCTCTGACAATACCTGAGTAATACAGAAGTGGAGGCTCACAACCGTCCATTGGACCGAGTACAGGGTCCCCAATGAAGGAGATAGAGAAAGGACCCAAGGAGCTGAAGGGTTTGCAGCCCCTTAGGGCAAACAGTACCCTCAGAACTTCCAGGGACTAAAACTCCAACCAAAGAGTGCACATGGTGGGACTCATGGCTCCAGCAGCATGTGTATAGCAGAGGATGGTCAAACTGCTCATCAATGGGAGGAGAGGCCTTGGCCCTGTGAAGGTTCTATGCCCCAGTGTAGGGGAATGCCAGGGCCAGTAAGCAGGAGGGGGTGAGGTGGTGAGCAGGGGGAAGGTGGAGGGAACAGGAGATTGTTTTAGTTTTTGTTTATTTTATTGTTTTTTAAAGGAAACTTGGGAAAGGAGATACTGTAAATAAAAAAAAATCTAATAAAAAAAAAATAGAAAAAAAAAGCCATAGAAGACAGCCTACAAAAATTGAGTTCATTTTGTTTTACTCATTGACTGCTAGACTTGGAGCCCACGCTGAAGTGGGGTTATAATGTCCATGGTGCTACATTTGAGAAAACTAGTTTTTCTTTGCAAGTGTGTATTCTAAAATATATTATCAGTAGCTAGTACTCAGTAAAATAATCTATGCTACAATAGTACATAAGTATTTGAGTAGTATTGATCATGTGGAGTTTTTCAAAATAAAGTAAATTCTGTAATTTGTACATGATTTTCTGCAAATGTATGTTACAATGTATACATAATGTGCAGAGGATCACTTGTGGGAGTAGTTTCTCTCCCTTCATGACATGGGTTCTGAAGATTGAACTCAGGTGGCCAGACATTGCAGCGGACACCATCTTAATCCCCTGAGCTAACTTGTTATCCATTCTGTGGTCTTTAGATATGGAGGGGTAGATCTTACTAAAGAAATTGATTCCACAGTCTTCACCTTCTTATTAAGAATTTATTTCCCCGAAGTAGCAGCATTCATAGATACTCTAACCAGTTTTCATGGTCACAGTGTCATTGAGAAGGGATTTTAAGTTGATTGAAATGTTCACAGGGTTTATTATGGATACATCTCATGTGTTCGGTAGCCGACTTCCCTTTCATTTCCCAATTCCTCACAAAGATCTCTTTTGATCCAGTTTTTTAATTCATTTCTACTTGTCAAGGGGGCATATCAGATTTCATTTCAAACCCATGTCATCCATTGAGGTGTGATACTTGACACTGCAAATACAATACAACTTTCCACATAGTAAGCTTGATACAGCCATAAATCTGCACTCCAAACTCTCATTGACTTCAATAGGACTTGGACTTGGAGAATGATTGCAGATCAAGCCATTTGATAAAACAAAATTTTTCAGTAGCTTTTTCCATAAGTAGCAACATGCAGTGAATGGCAAACTCCCTGTCTGGAACACTCAACAGTCAGTATTCCCACCCCTGTCAAAACACTTTCCATTCATACATACTAGTCACTATGACAGAGACATAGGAAAACTTCGAAGACAATCTCTGTGGCTTTACACAGCTTCTTATTAGGATAACACACTTAGAGGGATTTTCTTAAATCCCACTCAAACAGTTGGTCCTTGCTGTTAATAAATTAGTTATCAGTTGGGCTACTCACTTTCCACACATGCAAACCACATGATCTTTTCCTTCACTTTAAAATTAGCTTTTGTTTCCAAATGAAGATATATCTTACGAGGTGATCAGACTACAAGACTCCACCATAAATCACGAGGAAAACTGCATGCAAGTATACCTTTTAAGTTCCAGTGCCTGTCTTCTGCTACTTAGAATCTCAAAGACAATAAGCACTTTTATCCAATCATCCAGAGTCTAAAAGAATTCAAAGAATGGGAAGTCTTTGAAATACACAGGCTTTTGGATATCAAATTACCTTTGAAACCCCCCACCCTGAAGTATCTCTAACAAAATCCATTTGAAATACTGCTTCAATATTCTAAAAAATCAATAATTTAAAACCACAGGTTGAACATTTTTACTGCTTCCACTGCAGACTGTCATTTTTTGAAATGAAAATGCTAATGGCACCAAAGGGGAAAGCACTAAGCAGAGAAGATGCATGAATGGAACCTTGGATTGGCTAGACTGGCTGGTTTGATCTCTTCCTCCCTCACTCATCTGTGACAAAATGTCTTTTAAAATCAACATCTTGCCTTTTGGTATTCCTAAACAATCTACTCCTGTGTGGTACACTGCATCCTTCTCTATATATTGTGCTGTACTGAGAGCCTATAGTAAATATGGATACAGAGATGTTATATTGAGTAGGCCGTATTATTTCAGCACAATGTGTAACATTGGGACAGCTTTAAAATATTAGCCTGGAGTACCAGGGAGAGGCTGATCCCTCAGTACTAATGGTTGTTCATATTCATAGCTCTGTATTAAGGCAGATGCAGTGAAGGAAGCCATGGAAATCCAGAATTCTGGGGACTTTAATTCGGGAGAAAAAATTTTGCTTCTGAAATGTATCTGTACTATTTAAAGATTTGTGTAGCAATAGGGTCAGTCCAGAACCTCTTTTTATTTTATTTTATATTTTTCAAGTCATGAACTTTAATTTTTAAAAGCTGCATATAAATTTTCTCCAATTCTTTTTAACATTTCTTTCAGAAAGAGATCCTATTAAAATTCAACTTTATATACATTAGTGTGTATTTATAGAATCTAAATTAATAAAGCATTTGTATAAGGGAAGAGGGCACTCTCATTAGGACAAAATCCCCTAAGATTTTGACCTTGTCTCTGACCACAAATGAGAAGTACAATTATACCCAGAAGTATTCTCCAGTTCAATTCTTGATAAGTTTGTTTAACCAGTCATCTGGCATGCCACACAGCTGGGAACTATTTAGAGGTTTGATAGACACTCCTGTCTAGGAACTTTTTCTTTGCAGAATCTCTTTTTAAAGATCACCACTTTAACTCTGCACTACCCAACACACCACCTTCCCTCTAGTAAGTGGTGAATTTCAAGGGAGGGTCATTTTAGCAAAGATTTAGGAATTGGGATTTATGGAATGCAAAAGAAGGACCAGGAGATTAAAGACAACCAAGGAGTTTGGAGAAATTGCTGAGCAGATAAGAATGGTTGTTCACAGGCTGGGCAACAAGAATTCAGGTCCCAGCACCCAAAGAAGAAGCCAGGGACCCACACACAAATGTAACCCCTAATCTGAAGGAGGTAGAGGCAGGGAGATGCCCTACTCTTGCTGGCTTTCAGCCTTGCTGAGAAAATTGGAAGTCTAAACAGAAAGAAAGGTCCTGTCTCAAAGGCATAGTAGGAGAATAAAAGATGAAATCCATCCAACAGTCCCTTCTGGCCTCCTACTCTGAGCACAACTATGTGTACTAAGGCGCACACTCCTAAAGAGAGAGAAAGTTGGTTACACAAAATGAGATATTTATATATAAGCTCAAAGTAAACCTTTTACATGAAGTTTCATTTGTTTCCTAAAACCCTTCATCCATCTAAATTCAGCCTTCAGCAATTCAAACTCTACCTGTACCAAAATGCTGCAAACAATCTGTTTAATCACATCATAAATCATATCATGTTTTTCTTTGAAAATTAAAAACTCCTACTAGGAGATGGAACAAGACAGATAGATCAGCATCCCCAAGCCCTACTCTGGAGCATCTACTAGGAGACATGCAGAATGAGAAGTTGAGAATCACAAAGCCTCAGTTCATCCACTCCAATGTCATGTTATTAGCATACTTTTTGAATATTTCAGCATGCCTCACATGGAATGTGCAAACAACAAATACTCATGCTTGTGAATTAAATCTCCCAGAGGAAGACACACCCGAGAACTCTCTGGATGCCAGGAGCGTAGAGTCTAAGTAAGTTCTGGGGGACAGGAAACCTCAGTCTATTTTCTAGGACTGTGTAGGCATAGTCAGGTGTAGTGGCTTTAGTAGAGATGAGTCTTCCAGTTCATGTGTGAGATACAGCCCGTGTATTGAAGAATCAAGGAAGGAAGTTCGACTAGAAACTTACATTTTAAAACAATAATTTTAATTTTATGTATATAGCTTTTTTCCCCCAGCATGTATGTCTTTAATGACACACATTCAGTACACAGAATCTCGTATAAATAAAATTACAGACAGTTGTGAGCTGCTGTGTGGATGCTGAGAACAGAACCTAGAGCCTCTGAAAAACAGCTAGTATTCTTAACCTCTGACCTATCTCTCTAGTTCTGTTGAGCCATGACCGATGTTCACTACAGGGCCATTCAGTTTACTAGGTTTTAGGCCTCTTTTATTGAGTCAGTTTGTATGAAGACATGGGGAGAAAATTTAACTGAAGTGACATAAGGATAAATGTATGAAAACATATGCTAAGAAATATAAATGTTCTCCTCTTGATATGCAAGAGATAGACATGTCCAAAAATATATTTATGGGAATATATTTATTTGAAAATAAGTACATTTGTTCTGTTGGGATGCACTGAGAAATCAGATGTGTTTGTGGGGGGTGTGGGGGGTCCCCATGTGCCCAAAATCCTGGGACAGTCTATAGACTAGGTAAATCCTCCACACACATAATTAGACTTTTACTTTGGAAATACATAGAATCTTTTAAATGAAGACAAATAAGTTCCTACAAAATGAGAGTCAATGTAGAGAAGGAAGATACATATCAGTGTGCCATTCTAAATATGGGAAGGGGTTCTGCAGAAATGGCCACTTTCCAGTTGAGAAAACAGAATCAAGAGAGGGAGAGGGAAGGGGACAAAGATTTGGAGGTAATTAGAAATGTTTTCCTCATTTTCTCTGACTTCCTTATGCCTTCATTGAAAATTAAAAGTCAAAATGTAAAATATAGACTTAAAAGGATGACTAATGGTGTTTTGATACTTTATTCACACATGAACTCTGAGTTATAATGAATGTCCCTTCCTGAGCAACATCAAAGTGATTTGTTCCATTGTTGATTTTCATTATTATTGATTATATTACTATTGCATTTGCATTTGTATGTGTGAGACAGTTGCTTAACAATTTGTCACAACACATCTTCTTGGTGGGAGGATGACATACACCATTATCATTATTATGAAAATTCTCCCTTACAACTGGTAGCATGATAAATGATTTACACATCAACATAGCAAAACTCAAAGCTATTTATATCAAGTTAATTAATCATATTGATTTAACATCCTGTCCTGTTTCTTAACTTTTCTCTTTTACCTGTTAGTTTAGATCTTATTTTAGAATAATTAAATTTAGTTCCCATTTTAGAACTCTACATGAGCGTCTATATCTCATTGGAAAGTTATTAACATTTCCAGTTCAATTTTAATAACTGTAGCTCCTCTATTAGGGTGACCTTTTCCTTCCAAATATTTGACACAATTATAGTTGTGGGATAAAAATATCTATTGACAGTTTCCTTTTGATCTTGAAAAGTCCCACATTAGTAAGTGACTGCACAGGACGTAATCTTCTGTTTTATTTTCCTATCTTATGCTCCCTTCCTTTGCCACATAAAACAGAGTTATTAAGCTTCTTCATGAAGCCAGTGCCTAATACTACCAACATTACTAACTTTATACAATTTACATATGGCCATTTTGCACTGTCTGTGACTGTAGAGGATTCGAGCCTTCCACCTGTCTGTCCACTCTCTACCCTCAGCACTCAGAGTATTTCATCCCAGACCAAAAAAGGTAGTTATTGGGTCTCACTATTCTCTTATTCTAGTTAAGACAAAGAGTCAGTATCACAAAGAGAAACAATTCCATACTCATGATGAGGTTGTGCTAGAAATGGTGTTCAGTGAGACAGGGGAAAACTTGGAAACAGAAACTGCTAGTAGGAATGTAGATTAGTATTGATGCTATGGGGAAAAGTGAAACCTTTTCAAGATACAGAAATAGAGTTTATCACTCAGCTTTTCCTGTGTGTGTGAGTATGTATATGTGTGCATGTGTGTACTCAAATTTTATAAACAAAAAAGATATTAATGAATGTTTAAAATGATTTACAATAAATATACTGAGTACATAATAGAAACAACTGACAAGCAGGTAGGTACTGTGTGGTATATCTACAAGGTCAATCTCTAAAAACATATGCCAGTAACTTAAAAGGAACAAGATACAAAAGTCATCCACTATATGGTTTTATTTAAAGGTCAACTCAGACTTATAAAATACATTTCTGGTATTTGTAGGTAAAGGGCTGAGGGACTCAGAAGTGACTGTTAAAGAATTCGGAGCTTATTTTCTGGGATGGTATAAATATAAAATTCACTAAATACTGATAAGTATGTATTTGTAACTATAGTATGCCTATGGATAGTACCAATACCTACATTTACTATAATTTTTCTATGCAAACATTTCTATACTAACGTTGAATTTATAGGATATGATAATTGCCTACATAAAATTAACACCAGAACAATTTTAACAATATGCTATGATATGTTATCATTGGTCTCCATTCTTTGTCAAAATATCTTACTTTAATTTACTTCCACTTCTTGTAATGATGACTCCTTGTAATGATGTGAGCTCCTGGGTTGTTCACATGATTAAATCAAGGAACCTAAATTATGTATACATTGTGGCACAGGGTTAGTCTGCTTCAACACAAGCACAGATACTGTGACAGCTGATCGGATTAGATCACTGGTGAGTAAGCAACAGAGAGGTAATGTTCACTGTGTAGATACATTAATATGTTGAACGGAGGGACAGGACAGAATGGCTTAGATGCTTAGAACATTGCACACTTAACACTCTTACCTTTCCATTTAATATTTCCTAACTACAATTGAACATGGATAATTGAAATCATGGCTATCAGAACTGTAGGTGAGGAGGGACAAGTGCATCATGAAAATGCATTAGAAATCATGAAAATATTAAGAGTCAGTGTTATTGTATGTAAAAACTACAAAAATAAGAAATCCAGATGAAGTTGATAGCTAAAGTTGATAAATATTCTATCTCTTAACTTCAATTTTTCCTATTACATGGACAACACTTTGTGCCCCAGTGTAGGGGAATGCCAGGACCAATAAGTGGGAGAGGGTGGGGTGACAGGCATGGGGAGGGGGGAGGCAACAGGGGTTTGTTTTTGTT